>NC_085996.1:37372021-37534521 GCF_030014385.1 Trichomycterus rosablanca
TATAGCCTACACTTTATGAGGGATGAGCTATATTCAGTACCATATTATTAACACACATCCCCAAGGTAGAATTAACACCCACAGTGTGGAAGTAATTTAACAGTAGCCTATTGAGGTATCTCCTATATAAATACAGTAGACATTATATGGGTCCATTGATGATGGGGAATTTCAGTTATACAGGCATTTAGTTGCAGGGCATCATGCACTCATTTATTCAGAAATGCTCACTCACTGGTATGTTACTGTTTTGTTTTTGAGAGGTGGGAGGAAACGAGACACAGAACATGCAAATCTTCACGCTGACAGGTTTGAACTCAGGAGCTGGACCTGTACACCACTGTACCCACTGTCTACAGTCTAGAGTGATGCTGATAGTTAAATGAGGTAAGATGGGTAGTAATGTACAGAATCCCAGTTGAAAACCAGACTACACACAGTAATAACCTGGCATCCATATTGTTTTAGATGGACACATAACGTATGTATTTATTTATTAGGATTTTAACGTCATGTTTTTGGTCACATTCATGTACAAATTTGTATCTCCAATTCACCTCACTTGCACGTCTTTGTACTGTGGGAGGAAACCGGAGCCCCCGGAGGAAACCCACACAGACACGGGGAGAACATGCAAACTCCACACAGAAGGACCTGGACCGCCTCATCTGGGGATCGAACCAAGGACCTTCTTGCTGTGAGGCGACAGTGCTACCCACCGAGCCACTGATTCAAACAAGCTGCCGTTCAACATAAAATTAATTTACAGTAAATGGGAGTTGGTCAGTCAGTCAAATAAATGATAATAGATTGTGTCTGATACATCTGGTCAGCATGTTTACAGTGGTATGGCATTTAAAAGTCATTTTAATGTGTTAGTTTATTGATAAACTTACTGTAGATGTGTTTTAAAGGGGTTCATACATGGTTTGTTTGCCTATTAGTTTATAATGAATGGCATTTTATATGCAATGGAATGTATTTATTTATTTTATATATTTAAGTCTATTTCAATGACTACCTATGTAATGTCTTACCTAATATGCTTCTATAGGCTATACTGACACAAAATTAGGTTCTTGCGTGTAATTGGACATTAAGAATTACAGTTAGTTCATGCAATCAGAAGTTTTATTATTTTATAGTTTTGCACATACCAGCTTGCATTTCCTGTCTGTATAATAAAGGCACAGTGTACTGTTTTGATATATTTTTAATCCATTCCAGTGTAATTATTTAAAAATAATATGTATTTATTATATATGTATATAAGCAACGTGAAGTCTATGATTAATACAAAACAGAATGTTTGGAATTTTTATACCACATCATTAAAATAGCACTTTTAAAGAAATGTGTGGATAGACTGGGTAAACCAGTTATTTCTATTATGTGTTTAGACTAAATATTACCCATTTTATTGCTAATAAACATTAAAACAGTGTAATCTATCTTGGGAATACTTTTTATTAGGTAATAATTAATAGATACCCAACCTGTCAGACACTTCAAGTGGAGTCTTCTATCAAATGTGATGCTCCTTAATTCAAATGAGTTTTTAAATCGATTTTAGAAGCTAAATCTGAGTAATTCAAGTGTATTTCAATTCAGTTTAAGGACTTTGCAGTTTATATCTAATAAATCTCTTAAACATTAATCATAGGATGTACGGAACATTGTGTCTTACGTTAGATTTCATTGTATGCTTTTTACAGCAGGCATTTCCAGTCTTAGAAATATTCCGAGCACAACAACACACACATGATCAACACAACAACAAAAGCAACAGATCATGACAGAAAATCCAAAAAACTAAAACGCGCATTACCTTCCGACTCGGTTCATCCCGGCGCCGATGAATGGCGGAATTCTCATCAGCTCGGTTAGATTTACCGAACATCGCTGTTGCTGTTGTATTGAGATCGGATATTTCCTCTCAGATGTACCAGCCTATGTTCGGGTCTTCTGTAGCAGAAGTGAGGGTACAGGTTCTGGTTTGTGTAGCACACAGGGTGGAAGATGGTGTGCGCTCCTCTCCACACTCCGCTGTACGTTCACTGTCTCCAACAGCTCAGTTAATGTACCGTGATGATCAGATGCGCCAGTGCGCAGAGCAGGTGATGGACGCGACGGGGAGGATCGCAACTCAGAAAGCTCGAACTGCACAGACACATCACCTCACACTGGACTGAAAAGATCAAACCAAATCAGACCAAACCAACGCACCTAAAATCGCTCGATTCCACTGGCAGAAGTTCACTGTGCACTGTACACTGTGTATTTTTATTTCCCAAATGCGCTCCAGTGAAGGCGCACTGTGCTGGGATCATTAGCAGGCATGTGCGATGTGTTTTGCGCACACAGGAATGAAACGTGCGCTCCAGCAGGTGGTTGATCTGCGATGTTCCGGTGATTCACTGCTCCTCAACCCCCTATGGACACCAAGGAGCACTTTCGGATTGGGATTAATAAACTGTGCTGGTCCGGATCATCACAGTGGCCACTGGAGAGCACAAACACCCCCAACCAAACCCCCCACCCCCCTACAAATCTACACAATCTGACCAGCGGCATGTGGTGACCAATAGAAATCTTTTATTGATTGTATAAATGCATGTTTTTTGTGGGGTGGGGGGATGGATGAAACAAAAGTGGGCAAACCGTAGCCTAGTGGTTAAGGTACTAGACTAGTAACCAAAAGATCGCTGGTTCAAGCCCCACCACTGCCAGATTGCTGCTGTTGGGACCTTGAGCAAGGCCCTTAACCCTCAATTGCTCAGACTGTATACTGTCACTGTAATGTAAGTCGCTTTGGATAAAGGCATCTGCTAAATGCAGAAAATGTAAATGTAAAAAAGTATTGGGGAGACTCGGGGGGAAAAAAAAACATACCTTACTCTTTAGAGAATGGAACCCATGTCCCAAAGTCCCTGGAGCTGTGCGCACCCACACTACATTTACATTTTCGGCTAACACTTTTATCCAAAGCGACCTACAGTACTCTGACAGTATACACATTGTCTAAGCAATTGAGGGTTAAGGGCCTTGCTTAAGGGCCCAGCAGCGGTGGGGCTCTACCCCAGCGACCTTTCGATTACTGGGGCATCTAATAATCCTGTTACATTTAAAGCACATACAGACGTTTAAAGTAAAATAAAATGATTTTTAAACTACTTCACCCAGATCAGAGTCACGCTGGGTCCAAATCCTTCTGGATAACCCTGAAACGGCCAGAAATACCACTGCAGGATCATCTCAGTGTAGTTGCAGGTCAGAAGAATGGACAAGACCTTAAACTGTTCACAAAAGCTTCGAAATGTTTAGTAAGATAATAAATGCCTAATTGATTACTGATTATCCTGTAAAGTTTATTATAAGGTCAAAATAGTTTCAATAATTTATTTATTCATTCATCTTTATTATCTGATTCATCCTGATCAGTGTAGCCGTCAGCCAAAGTAAGTAAGTAAACATTTATTTATATAGCACTTTTCTAAGACAAGCTACAAAGTGCTTCACAATCAAAAAGATACAATATGAATAAAAGAAATAAAACAAAAATAAAACACACATAAAATACAATATAAAACCAGAAAAACAACACAGCTACATCCATGGGTGGAATAAAAAACAGACATAAACCATTCAAACAGTGCAGCTTCATCTAGAGTCCATTTTTAAAGGCTAAGGTATAAAAATATGTCTTAAGCCTTCTTTTAAATATCTCCTTTGACCCAGCAAGTCTAATATTCAAGGGCAGGGTATTTCACAACTTAGGAGCATATGCGGAAAACGCACAGTCTCCCTTCCGTTTCCGCTTTGTCCTAGGGACAACTAAAAGCCCTCTAGAGGACTGACTGGAGGACCTCAGAGCCCTGGCACCAAGAGGTCAGAAATATATTCTGGTCCATCACCATACACCGCCTGGAATGTTAAAACCAAGATTTTGAACTGAACCCTACAAACAACAGGCAACCAGTGCAACGATGCCAGTATCGGGGTAATATGCTCCCTTCTTTTAGTCCTAGTGAGTACTCGGGTGGCAGCATTTTGGACCAATTGCAGCCGTGCCATTTCCCCTTGACTAAGACAAGTAAAAAGAGCGTTACAATAATCTAGGCGTGATGATACAAAAGCATGAATGCAAAATACAAAAGCCTACTCAGAAACACTGGGTGTAAGATTGCTAGACCATTCCATCTCAAGGTACCAAACAGTCAAATCACTTACTTACTTCCACCTAGGGGCAATTTAAAACACTCACTTCCACCTAGGGACAATTTAAAACACTCACTTCCACCTAGGGACAATTTAAAACAGCCACTCCATCCACTGGCAAGTTTCGAGCTGGTGGAAGGAAACTCACAGAGTAATTGGGACCGTAGTCTCCAGGACCCACGCTTGAGTGGTACCCACATTACCATCTGTGCCATCATGTATTTTTTATTCATGAATTACAAACTAAATTACACAGTAAATTAATCACTGTAATTGGAGCAGCACTAATGCTCAGTGGGTAGTGGGAGCAGCACAGCTTCAGGGTTTTTAGGGAACTATCTGTAGGAAGATTTACAAGCTGAATTTGATTAGAAGGGGTGTCCACTGTGCTTTTACGATGGCAAAACAGTCATATAAAAATCCCATCAAGAAAAGTTTACAGCATGTGTTAGTGGGGTGGGAGTGGAGTCTCTCTAGAGACTCGCATTTTGCACATTCTTTAATGCAACTGCTGCTGTACAAACCCTGCACTGATACTTACATATCAAAATCTGCCGTATACACCGATCAGACATAACATTATGACCACCTTCCTAACTGATTGGTCTGTGGCGATGCATAACCCCCATTTGCAACAAACTGTGATGCTCTGTGTATTCTGAACACCTTTCTATCAGAACCAGCATTAACTTCTTCAACATTTGAGCTACAGTAGCTCATCTGTTGAATCAGACCACACGGGCATCAGTGAGCCTTGGCCGCCCATGACCCTGTCGCCGGTTTACCACTGTTCCTTCCTTGGACCACTTTTGATAGATACTGACCACTGCAGACCGGGACACACCCCACAAGAGCAGCGGTTTTGGAGATGCTCTGACCCAGTCGTCTAGCCATCACAATTTGGCCCTCGTCAAACTCGCTCAAATCCTCACGCTCGCCCATTTTTCCTGCTTCTAACATCAACTTTGAGGATAAAATGTTCACTTGCTGCCTAATATATCCCCCCCACTAACAGGTGCCGTGATGAAAATATAATCTGTGTTATTCACTTCACCTGTCGGTGCTGAGAATGATCCACCACCCAAATTATACCTACTCTGTGGTGGTCTTTTGGGGGTCCTGACCATTTAAGAACAGGGTGAAAACATCCTAAAAAATATGTAGAGAAACAAATGGACTACAGTCAGTAGTTGTAGAACAACAAAGTGCTTCTATATGGTAAGTGGAGCTGATAAAATGGACAGTGAGTGTAGAAACAAGGAGGTGGTTTTAATGTTATGGTTGATCAGTGTATACGTATATAGTTGAAATTACAATAAGGCCTCTCTTAAACTCTCTTGAGTATACCCTAAAGTTTACCTGACGTTCTACTAGAATTTACATCAGGCTATAAATAATGTAGTGGAGTTTAATCTGGACCGCTGATGTTCTGCTGGAGTTCACTTTGGACCATAGATTATGCAGAATTGTTTATTTGGACCTTGTGATGATCTAGTGAAGTTTGCTCTTGGCTACTAATGATTGATTTTCCTTTATCTGAATGCCAGTATGTGTCTCAGCCTCTTATTGATCGGTACGTGAATGCGCAGGTTTGTGAGGGACGCAGAATTGACATTTCAATAACGAGAGGCTTGGTCTTATTCAGCCTTGCAGTTCTGAGAAATGTGATGCCATCTGAATATCAGTAACAGGATTTATATATAAAAATATCCAGTCAAGTTGCATGAAATAATACAGTAACAAATAATCAACACATTGATCTGGTCCACATACCAGACTTGGCACAGTTTTTACGCTGGATACCCTTCCTAATGCAACCCTCCTATTTCTATCCGGGCTTGGGATTGGCACTGAGGCACTGCGCCTCCTAATAATGAGGCTGTTTTAGCCACCCTCCCTTCCTTTCCCGAAATCAGCCAGTCCTGTACGCTCAGATGCCCAACCGGCCAATAGTACCACTGAGATTCGAACCATGGATCAGCAGATCTCATTAGTAGTTTATTTAGGCTATTCAAAATAAAATGATTAAAACAATTTGCTATTTGATGATTATTTCAGATATACACCGATCAGCCATAACATTAAAACCACCTCCTTGTTTCTACACTCACTGTCCATTTTATCAGCTCCACTTACCATATAGAAGCACTTCGTAGGTCTACAATTACTGACTGTAGTACATCTATTTCTCTACATACTTTGTTAGCCTGCTTTCATGCTGTTCTTCAATGGTCAGGACCCCCACAGGACCACTACAGAGCAGGTATTATTTAGGTGGTGGATCATTCTCAGCACTGCAGTGACACTGACATGGTGGTGGTGTGTTAGTGTGTGTTGTGCTGGTATGAGTGGATCAGACACAGCAGCGCTGCTGGAGTTTTTAAACACCTGACTGTCACTGCTGGACTGAGAATAGTCCACCAACCAAAAATATCCAGCCAACAGCGCCCCGTGGGCAGCGTCCTGATGAAGGTCTAGAAGATGACCGACTCAAACAGCAGCAATAGATGAGCGATCGTCTCTGACTTTACATCTACAGGGTGGACCAACTAGGTAGGAGTGTCTAATAGAGTGGACAGTGAGTGGACACGGTGTTTAAAAACTCCAGCAGCGCTGCTGTGTCTGATCCGCTCATACCAGCACAACACACCCAAACACACCACCACCATGTCAGTGTCACTGCAGTGCTGAGAATGATCCACCACCTAAATAATACCTGCCCTGTGGTGGTCCTGTGGAGGTCCTGACCATTGAAGAACAGAGTGAAAGGGGGCATGCAGAGAAATAGATGGACTACAAAGTGCTTCTATATGGTAAGTGGAGCTGATAAAATAGACAGTGAGTGTAGAAACAAGGAGGTGGTTTTAATGTCATGGCTGATCAGTGTATAGAGGTTGGAGTTTGTCAACTAACACAGTTCTGCTTAGAGAAAACAGGCTCTATAAAGATGGTTAAAATGAGATCAGACAAAAGCTGAGGTAAAACATTTCAGATTCAGTTTAAAATCCCAGTGTGAAGGATCTGTCAGTTCCGTAGCTCGACCGTCCAACTACAGGCTAGACGGAAAATAATGGACTGATACAAAGGCTGCGGCATGAAAGATCTGGGACGTCTGAGGTCTCGGCATCATTTTTCAAGTTGACCAGGGGACGGAGAAGTGAGGATGAAAGCAAAAAGAGGAAAGTGTCTCTAGCCGAGCGCATAATAGCCTGCCTGTTCTGAATCGGCGCTTCCACTCTATCAGTCCTGATGGATTGGCACTTCCAGTGGGGACACGTGACCATGCCTATCTGTCCTCTAGATGGATAAACAGACTGATTTAAACTTCAGAACATATCTAGTGAGCACAACATGACCAGGACGTCTACAGAATGGGGCTAGACCAGCTTGAATATTTCACTTGTTTGTACTGATAAATCTTAAATTTGCTAAAATATGTACACTGTACATCAATTAGGCATAACATTATGACCACCTTCCTAACTGATTGGTCTGCGGCTATGCATACCCCCCATACGCAACAAACTGTAATGGACTGTGTATTCTGACACCTTTCTATCAGAACCAGCATTAACTTCTTCAGTAATTTGATCTACAGTAGCTCGCCTTCGCTCCCCATGACCCTGTCGCCGGTTTACCACTGTTCCTTTCTTGGAACATTTTTGATAAATGCTGACCACTGCAGACCGGGACACACCCCACAAGAGCTGCAGTTTTGGAGATGCTCTGACCCAGAGCGGTAGAGCGAACAGAGTGGCGACACTCCCGTAGGGAACCGTTGTAACGGGGGTGGGACATTTTTTTGCGCAGCTTCCGGGTTGTGGAGCTCTGAATAGTTCCAAACAGCCCATAGAGCCCCATTCATTTTCACTACTTAGCAAGCATTTTCAGCTGTATGTTGCCTTTTTTTATAAAAAATAATGAATTTGATGTCATTAATATTCTTAATACTGTTATTGTTTAGCATTTGCTCAGCACTAAATGTTACACGTTTATCTTAATTAATAGGTATAACTGAATTTAGCTGTCAGTTAAGCTAAATTAATGCCACTAGAGTTTTTTCACCTAAAATGAGTTGATTGATCAAGAGTCTTGTTACAGAAATGATAATAAAACATTAGAGACATAATAAATCATGCTACTTTTACTTTCATACTTAAGTACATTTGAAGGTAAATACTTTAGTACTTTTACTCAAGTGGAGGTAAAGAGTATTTTTACTTTTACTACTACTTTTACTGGAGTAATATTTTACCTTGGATATCTCTACTTTAACTCAACTACATGGTTTGTGTACCTTGTCCACCACTGACATTAGACAAAATGAACTTGTGCATATTCATAATGAATTCATTAATGTATTACATGTAGGAATCAATTATTAATCACTCATGAAATAAGAGATGAATAAAGCTATTTCATGTACCTGCACTATAATGTTAAAGGTACGGTAATGTGTTTATGAATCTGTTCATTCAGTGCAGGCAAACCTTATGAATCCAGCCACATGGCTTAGTGTTTAGCCAAAATGATTATTATTATGAATCCTCAGGAAAGTGAAGGGAGATTAGTTTATGTAAAAAACAAAACAATAAGACTCTTTAATCTCTGTACTGTATATTGTCTCTACTACTTAATGATATCACATTATGTAATGTATGCTAATACAACCCCTGGCAAAAATTATGGAATCACCACTCTTGGAAGATGTTCTTTCAATTGTTTAATTTTGTACAAAAAAAAAAATCACAGACATGCCACAAAACTATCATTTCTCAAACTGTCAACGCTCTGGCATTAAGAAACAATAAAAAAAGAAACAAATATAATAGTTGTGGTCAGTCACAATTGCTTTTTTTTAGATCAAGTAGAGGAAAAAAATATGGAATCACTCAAATCTGAGGAAAAAATTATGGAATCATTAGAAAACACTGCACCATTATTACTTTGTTGTACCACCTCTGGCTTTTATAATGGTTTAAACTCTCTGAGGCATGGAGTTATCTAATGACAAACAGTATTCTTCATCAATCTGCCTTCAACTGTCTCTTATTGCTGTTGCCAGATCAGCTTTGCAATCCACCAGAGATTTTCAAATGGATTGAGATCCGGACTATTTGCAGGCCATGCCATTGACATTATATGTTTTCTTGAAGGAAAGTTTTCACGTCCTTTGCCCTATGGCAAGATGCATTATCATCTTGAAAAATGAAGTCATCATCACCAAACATCCTTTCAACTGATGGAATAAGAAAAGCGTCCAAAATTTCAATGTGGACTTTGGCATTTATTGAAGACCATCTCCCCTGTGCCTTTACCCGACATGCAGGCCCATATCATCAACAACTGTGGAAATTAGGCAGAAATTTTCTTTAGGCAGTTATCTTCATAAATTTCATTGGACAGACACCAAATAAAAGTTCCAGCATCATCACCTTGCCCAATGCAGATTCACGATTCATCACTGAAGATCACTTTTATCCAGTCACCCACAGTCCACGATTGCTTTTCTTTAGCCTACTTTAACCTTGTTCTTTTCTTTTTAGGTGTTAATGGTGGCTTTTGTTTGGCTTTTCTGTATGTAAATCCCATTTGTTTTAGGTGATTTCTTACAGTTCAGTCACAGACATTGACTCCACTTTCCGGCCACTTGTTTCTCATTTGTTTTGTTGTGCATTTTCTGTTTTCAAGACATATTGCTTTGTTTTTTATCTTGATGCTTTGATGTCTTACTTGGTCTACCAGTATGCTTCCCTTTTACAACCTTCCCATTTTGTTTGTACTTGGTCCAGATTTTAAACACAGCTTACTGGGAACAACCAACATCTTTTGCGACATTCCACAATGATTTATCTTCTTGAAGGAGTTTTATAATCCTCTCATTTGTTTCAACTGACATATCTTGTGTTGGAACCATGATTCATGACAATCTGCTTTGTGCAACAGCTCTCCGAGGTGTAAGCACTCTTTTTAAACTGAAGAATAATTAGCAAATCTAATCTGCTGCAGATGTTTTGTTTTTAAACTGCAAATTACAGAGTGATTCCATAATTTTTTCCTCAGATTTGAGTGATTTCATATTTTTTTCCTCTACTTGATCTAAAAAAAAGCAATTGTGACTGACCACAACTATTATATTTGTTTCTTTTTTTTATTGTTTCTTAATGCCAGAAGGTTGACATTTTGAAAAATGATAGTTTTGTGGCATGTCTGTGATTTATTTTTTTTCTACAAAATTAAACAATTGACAGAACATCTTCCAAGAGTGGTGATTCCATAATTTTTGCCAGGGGTTGTATAATGTATGAGTGTTAACAAGTCATTATAAACATCAATCTTCCACTTCATATACCACATTGACATTAAAGCAGATGCAGTAAATGTAAAGGCAGCTGAAAATACCCAGAAATTGTATACATTTTTATTATTTACCGTTTAATATTTCATTCACTGCTGCCTGTCCCATATGAGAACATGACAGCGCCGGGTTTGTTTGGAACTATTGGAGGGTTACATGAACCACGTGACCGCGTAGCAGCGAGATCAAGGAGTGTCGCAACTCTCTCTATCTACGGCTCTGCTCTGACCCAGTCGTCTAGCCATCACAATCTGGCCCTCATCAAACTCACTCAAATCCTCACGCTCGCCCATTTTTCCTGCTTCTAACATCAACTTTGAGGATAAAATGTTCACTCGCTGCCTAATATATCCCCCCCCACTAACAGGTGCCGTGATGAAGAGATAATCAGTGTTATTCACTTCACCTGTCAGTGCTCATAATGTTATGCCTGGTCGGTGTGTGTGTCAAAATCTACAGAGAAATTCTATTATACTAGTAGATTATTATGACCTAGTATGATAGCTATTGGCTTCAGCCATTGGTGTGGCTGGAATTTCTTAAAGAGCAATAACAGCTCAGCCAAGAAAGCACATATATTCACAGAAGTGGGCCACTATACTGCTATACTGTATGCTTAAGGGTGTAGCACCCAAAACACACGTTAGGCTGCATTAACCAAACGTCTTCTGTAAGTAACATCAGCACAAAAAGTGTGCCAGTAACCAGCGTTTGGGTGGCGTAGCGGTAAAACATGCCAGCCCACTAGTACCGAGTCCTCTCATTCTTGCCATTTTGTGTTATGCTCGCACTTATTTGATTTTGAAGCTGATATGCCAGGCTGAGGGTCTCATTTTGAATATGCCCAGGTTTTCCTGCCAACTCTTTTGTCGGTGCTGTTTTATCTGTTTCAGGGAACTCAGCCGGTGCTTTTGTATTGCTTAGAAGTTACTGCCGTAACAAGGAAACCACCCTGGATGTGAGCTGCCTCCAGGAGGTCGTAATACCATTCCTAATACTACTCTGCTACAAGAGGTCCATCTTGGATGCACATGGTGGTCCAGCTGATAGGGTGCTAGTTTGCTGTATTTCTTTTGTAGCTGTGGCTGGTTTTACAAAGTTCCCTGTCTTTGACTTTTTTGAGACTCTGTGTTGTCACTCACTGGTGGATTGAGTAGCTGGCACCAGCTTTTGTGTGATTCTTCTTTTCTCCTTCCTCCTATTCTGTGGAGATATCTACTCCATCAAATGCATGTTCTATTCTTTCTCTGCTTCAGGCTGTGGATTATGGCTGGTTCTTTTTAGTTGGTTCTTATGATTTTTCGCTTTTCTTTTGTGGCTCTTTTACCACAGTGTTTTTCCACCCTAAAGTATAATGCAAAGGGGGTCCTTCTTAATAATACTGCAGACATTGCAGACCTACACCTTGTTAAAGAAGGACCCAGCCAGTACATAAAACCAACGGAGCTTAACCAGGGTGAGCTGCTTATTTTGCAGTCGTGGGCTGGTTTTCGCCCCTTGTAAGCTGATCTCTCCGTTTTCAGCCCGTTATTTTACTTTTGTGTTCAAGCTCAAAATGCAAAAACGCCCTCAGTATGGCGTGGCATAAAGTCACTCAAGAGCAGTGTGAAAGACTAGTGGAGAGCATGTCAAGACGCTTGAAAGAACTCTTGAAAGACTTCTGAACTCTTTCTTTTATCCAGCTGCTACAAGAGGTCCATCTTTGGATGCACATGTGGTCCAGCTGATAGAGTGCTAGTACCAGTTTGCTGTATTTCTTTTTTAGCTGAGTTTCCTGTATTTGACATTTTTTAAAGCTTGTGTTGTCACTCACTGGTGGATTGAGTAGCTGGCACTAGTGGCAACCCAGCTTTTGTGTGGTTCTCCTTACTTTTATACTTCATTCTCTTCTGTGGTGATCTCTGCTCCATCAAATGCATGTTGTAATTTTCTCTGCTTCAGACTGTGGATTACGGTTTGTTCTCTTTTTGTTTTCACTTATTGTACTTTAGGCCTTTTTTGTAATTTATTATGGTTCACTTTTATTATTTTCGTGGCTCTTTAACCACAGTGTTGTTCTACCCTGATAAATATGGAGCTTAACCATTGTTTTGCTTTTGTGTTCAAGCTCAAAATGCAAAAACGCCTTCAGTATGGGGTTGCATAAAGTCACTCAAGTGCAGTGTGAAAGACTAGTGGAGAGCATGTCAAGACGCCTTTAAGAACTCTTGAAGAACTCTTCCCAAGATAAAACTCCTTTGATATTGATGGCCAGATGCAATTTTCTACAAATAAATGCACTAGATAACAATATTTCCATTGTAATGTAGCACAAAAGGTTGTCAGTAATTTATAGACTGAAACAAAGAATGTTCATTTTTCTCAAACACATACAGTACCCATCAATAGTAAAACCAGTGAAACTAATAATTTTGCAGTGCTCTTCTCATTTTTCATTTTACTGGGTGATGGCCAAGGATAAAAGATGTCATTTTACTCTCAGGTGTGCTATTTATTGATCTTTCTCGATAGATATGCACTTACAAGGCCCGCCACTTTGCAAGAGAGGAGCAGCGATACCTGCGAACTCGACTTAAGCTTTTGATGAGATCCAAGATCCAATTTGTTTGTGCTGAAATCACTTCAATCCTTTTGCCACAGAACATTAAGGCAGTAAATGAATATCTTCTAGACATGCTCCACCCGTGTGTGTCCTGGGATATGAATCAGGCTTCTAATGGTAATTTCATGAGATGAGTGAAGTTGTTTATGCTCCCCCACCTTATCGCAGGAGGCCAGAATGAAATCTTCAAAGATACCGCTGGAGTGATGCCCAAATACACCTCATATTCAGACAGTGCCAATTATTATCGTCCAGTCTAAGCAGCTGGTAAAACTGATAGACACAAGAAAGCGGTTTACTGAGAGAGGAGTGTTCTCTAATGTCTGATACAAAAAAACATCATGAACACTTTGTGATTGGTGGGTTTGGCAGTTACAGTCACATCCATTAATAAGAACGGCATAAAAACCACCACATATGTAGCAATGCAGTTCCCATAGACATACATTAGAAGTTGGACAGCAGTACTGAACTAGTTGCCGGTTTAAGCCCCACTGCCACTGTTGGACCCCTAAGCAATTGTTTAAAATGTATTTAGTCATAAATGTAAGTTCAAATCCAGGCTCTGCTCTGCAGCTACTGTTGGGTCCTTGAGCAAGGCCCTTAACCCTGTCTGCTCCAGGGGCGCCGTACGATGGCTGACCCTGTGCTCTGACCCCAGCTTCCAACAAGCCAGGATATGCGAAGAAAGAATTTCATTGTACTGTACACGTGTAACAGTGTATATGACAAATATACCTCAATTGTGAATGCCACTTTCTAAACAGGCGCCCTGGGCAACCAAGGGCAACCAAGCGTCGATAACTTCACCCCTCAGTCTGGTCTTTCCCACCCAGCAGACTGGAGCCAATTTTGCCCACTAGAGGGTGGCCCAAAATATTCACTTTAAATTCAAGAACTCATTACAGAACTTTATTCCCAATGGGTCAGGGGTCATCGAGATGTTTTTGGCAAATGCCTGACCTTTTATGAGGCAAGCGAGGCCTGCAGGTTCTTAGATGATAGTCGGTTTACTGGTGAATACCTGGAGGAGTTAGATAATGAACGCAAGATAATGAATTCTTTAAAAAAAAAATAGTACTTTTTGATCATATCATAGCATGCTGCTTATTAGGAGATTTTAGCCAGATTATCAGAGCTGGGTTGATCTATTTAAGTCATATTTAAATAGTAATCAAGCCTGGGGGTGTCTGGAACTCAATTATTATGTACATTTGGTTAACCGGGTCAAATTTTAGTTTTTTCTTCATTGAAAAAAGTGCAAAGTGTCCCTTTGTCTAACAAATAGGCAAAAAAAGAAAGAAAAAAAACCAATCAGGGATGAGGAAAAGCATTTTCCACAGCAATGTAAATGCAGATTGCTGTTTGCACATATACATTTACTCTCAACAGACACGTATCATATTTATTATGTACCTTAACATCTAAGGCAGCCCAGACTCCTGTCTCCAGACCCTGGTGTGAAAAGGGCTAATTTAAAGCATGGTAAACATCTCAGGATCCATTCTAGGTTGTTCTTTACACAATATACTGTAGGTGAGCACACAAAGGAAGTGGAACAGGATGTTCTCCACTGCAGACGTGTCAGGTGGGTAGGTTCGAACGTTCCTTCACATGTGAGGTGATGGAACGTACACGCTCCAAGGCGGATTGTGTAATGGAGGCACCTGTAAAAAGGTCCACTGTGTTCCTGCAAATGCACCCCATTAAGCATTAGCTCTACTTTATATGGTCCAGGAACATGAGAGCACTCAGCCTTAAAGTTCAGGCAGTTCCCCTCCTGCTGGGTGTGTGTGGTACTATGTGCAGAAATAATCATTTAAATTATTAATACTTGAGAAACAGTGTGTAATTTGTAAGCATGATTAGTTGGTATTAAGGACCTACCTAATTCACGACCGTGAAAAACGCATCACGGACCATGAAAATCAAAGGTTTAGTGATTTAAAATTTTAATTTGCGTAGCTTTCAATTGCCTCACGATTACTGGTTAATTTGCACTATGAGGCGTCCTAGCAATCCTACAGCAATTCAGTTAGCAATCGGTTAGTCAAAACGTCCAAGATGTCGAAGTGTCATAGCTGCTAAAAACATGACTCGGGTAACTGGGTCAACTAATTTGGGTAACTCCCAAGCAATTTTGTAAACACGGAGGAGAATTTTTGTCTTTTACCCCTTTTCCACCGACGCGGATCTGTCTCCGTTCCGGGTTCGTGAACTTGATTTTGTTTCCACCGAAAAAAAGAGGTTCCAGACAGCGAACTAGGGTTCTAATCTGTACCACAGAATACTCATTTTTTTCAGCGTGAACCGTGACATCTGTGGGCGTGTCAGAGTGTAGCGGTTTGGGTGCTTTCACATGAGAAAGTTGTGCTGCACTTTCATCTTTTAAAGTTAATCTGATTACATGTTGATCCAGTTTGTTGCTGATATTCGCTGATATTTTTATAGAGATGAACTGTATGATATGACTTGGTAAAAGTGACCCGGACAGTATAAACGCTTAACGTGAAAAATAAAGCTTAACGTGGCTTGTTGTACTAAAACACTGAGTGATGAATTTGGGCAGTACAGAGCACTTATAACCAGTAATAACGGCGAGAAATTGAGTGTTTCTGTGTGGTACTTTTAGTACATTTAGCCACGCTTTATTAGTTACGCTTTATTTAGGTGAAGCTTTTTGCGGATTCAGAACCTATAAACACCACATGTGAAGTAAATCCAGATAAACACAGATACATGTGGAGCTTTTAGACTGGATTTGATGGTTATTTCACACAGATGGATGTTCGTGTCGTGGAACTTTAGTGATGTTTTATCGCTCAAGCCGAGCGCTGAGCAAAGCGACTATTTGTGCCGAGAGTCACGATGAGAGCAAAGTGCAAAACGCTTCTCACATGATTCACTAAAGAAAACAACAACTGCGACAGACACGTCTACGTCTTCTTATCACCAATAGCCGATCAATGCTTTCTGCATAATGCTCGCACATTATCTACACGCTCCGCCATCATGTTACTACTTTTTACTTTCATTGTGTAACGCCCACCGTTAATGGCGCAGGCTTGGTTCCCAAAAACTGGTGGAAACGCGGGTTGGTTCTCTACAAAACACCAAGGTTCTAAGAAACCTGAACAGAACCGGTTCAAGAACCAGAGTTCTTTTGGTAAAAAAGCACTATTTGAGACCGTCCCTGGATGTTCTTGGTTGACATTTAACAATTAAGGTTGGTTGTGCTGTGTATTGTAAGTTTCCAATAGATAACTTCTTTTGAACGTTATATTCTAAATTATAGGCCTGCACATTGCAAATTGCTTCCATACTAATACATTTATTTATGATGTTTTTAATGTAACCTAAGACTTTTAGTATATTCTATTAACCTTAGAATAATTGGCACCATTATTTAAAGTCTGCTTAATTAGCTCAGTCTCATTATTCTCTGGTCTGCAGCTATTTTTATAGGATGAAATGATTTTTAAAGACCAACACGCTTTGTCACACTTTGTCTCGGTTAGTTAGCATATTTTTCAATACCACCCCCCTGCCCCCCCATTACTAAATGATTCAGGGATTTCGTTTCGGTGTCGGTGCATTTTCATAGCCCAGCGTGACTGCGCCTCTGAGCACCAATTAAGGGTCATAAAGACGTGGTTTAATGAGTTTGGGGTATAGGAGCACAGAGCCCTAAACTCAACCCACCCGACACTGAGAAAGGTTTTCTCGTCCAACATCAGCACCCGACCTTACAAATGCTGTTTAGTCCAAATTGTCAAATTCTACAAATTCCCACAGACACACTTCAAAGTTCTTATTTCACTCTTTCAAAAAGAGTGAATAACATTATTGAGGCGCAGGAGGAGACTTAGTAACTGCACCAGTGCTTCCAGCGCTGCTGGAGTTTTTAAATACCGTGTCCACTCACTGTCCACTCTATTAGACACTCCTACCTAGTTGGTCCACCGTGTAGATGTGAAGTCAGAGACGATCGCTCATCTATTGCTGCTGTTTGAGTCGGTCATCTTCTAGACCTTCATCAGTGGTCACAGGACGCTGCCCACGGGGCGCTGTTGGCTGGATATTTTTGGTTGGTGGACTGTTCTCAGTCCAGCATTGACAGTGAGGTGTTTAAAAACTCCATCAGCACTGCTGTGTCTGATCCACTTATACCAGCACAACACACACTAACACACCACCACCATGTCAGTGTCACTGCAGTGCTGAGAATGATCCACCACCTAAATAATACCTGCTCTGTGGTGGTCCTGACCATTGAAGAACAGGGTGAAAGGGGGCTAACAAAGCATGCAGAGAAACAGATGGACTACAGTCAGTAATTGTAGAACTACAAAGTGCTTCTATATGGTAAGTGGAGCTGATAAAATGGACAGTGAGTGTAGAAACAAGAAAGTGGTTTTAATGTTATGGCTAATCGGTGTATATAGAAAAAAAGGTGTGGTTGCTGATTCATGAGGGCTCTGTCTCAATTCCCATGCTTGTTCACGAACAGTGACAACATTTAACACCCAATGTGGTTTGAGACACACAGTTAGAATAACTAAGAGTGGACATTATTATTTATTCTTTTCTGTATAACCATCCAGGCAATGTTTTAGGAGGATTAGTCAAACCGAATAAATGAAAATAAATGAATGAAGACCAAGACTTTGGTCATTTTGTTACTGTAATCAGTGTAGAAATTTTTGCCTCTTAACCCATACGCCTCACTCCTTCTATATCTAATATTACACACAGGCATTTTAAATGAGTAGCTATTTTTTATCTAAGGTCAACCCACCTTTTGTCTTATTATATTAGATCTCATTTCAGCACATTTTCTTTAATCAAAGATTGGATTTATTTTCGTATGAGAAGAAGTGAAGACATTTCTTTATGACCTTTATGCCTCTCTTTAATGAAGGTAGCAAATTAATACAGGAAAAGAAGATTTGTATTAAACTTATGTGGGTTTCTTCAGAATTTCATTTCATTCTCGATTCTTATTTTATCAGCGTACGTTTGTGTATCACAGTGGGCAGCACAGATGTCATTTTAGTTTGTGACAAACATTATTTAAAAAGGTGCCCTTATATTACACATTCTAATAATGATTGTGGGCGGCACGGTGGCTAGGGTGAGGGTAGCACTGTCGCCTCACAGTAAGAAGGTCCTGGGTCCGAGTCCTTTCTGTGCGGAGTTTGCATGTTCTCCCCGTGTCTGTGTGGGTTTCCTCCGGGAGCTCCGGTTTCCTCCCATAGTCCAAAAACATGCAGTCAGGTTAATTGGAGACACTGAATTGCCCTATAAGTGAATGGGTGTGTGTATGTGTGTCTGCCCTGCGATAGACTGGCGCCCCGTCCAGGGTGTTACTGTGTGCTTTGCGCCCATTGAAAAGCTGGGATAGGCTCCAGCCCCCCCAAAACGCTGCACCACGACACTAATTGGATAAGTGAGTAATGATAAATGTAATATCATACATTGTAATGTCATTCAGGTAGCATTTGTGCCGCTTGTCATCTTTAATTTTCTAATTAAGCACCTTTAAAACTGTAATTAAACATTTGAAAGTCACATTAATTTAATTTATCAGGTACAGTATTAATAAAAAATAAAAAGACGTTGACTAGAGCAGAACTTTAAACCTACCATACAGTCATTTCAGGGTCTTATCAAACCAAAACATGTATTGTGCTCAGATCTCACCATCTCATGCCAGACCTCTTAATAATGTTCTTCCACTTGAAGTCTTACAGAATCTTGTAACCCCAAAAGAGAAAATTCAACTTAGTATCTTATATTCAACCTACATTACATTTAAATGGGTAGCACAGTGCCTCGGTGGGTAGCACTGTCACCTCACAGCAAGAAGGTCCTGGGTTCGATCCCCAGGTGCAGCAGTCTGGGTCCTTTTTGTGTTGAGTTTGCATGTTCTCCCCGTGTCTGTGTGGGTTTCCTCCTGGAGCTCTGGTTTCCTTCAACAGTACAAAGATGTGCAAGTGAAGTGAATTAGAGAATTAGACCCTAAAATCCAAATAAATAAATATTACATTTAAACAGTTCATCAAGTAATTAGTTACTTAGTTGAAATAGTGATTTAATAGCGGGATATTCCGCTAGCACACCAGCACTGAGTTTCTGAACTCCTCGGTTCGAAACTCGGTGTTGCCACCGGTCGGCTGGGCGCCATCTGGTGGCGGGCGTAATTGGCAGTGCCTGCAGCAGATACTAATTGGCCACCATATCTGCAGGGTACACCGGCTCTAGTAATATGGCACCACGGAGAGGCATCAATTAACATTTTTGCCAGCTAGCTACCAGACACTAAGCAGCAAAGCAAAGCATCACTGTTACTTAAATCCCTTAGTGGATTAAATACCAACAGGGTGGGATGCTTTATTATCTAAAATCAGTATTTATGTACTACAATAATGATAAATTTTTGTATTTTTTTTTTATACACAATCCAGAATTGAGTCTGACCTCCAGTGGAAATTATTTATTTATTTATTAGGATGTTAACGTCATGTTTTAGACTTTGGTTACATTCATGTAAGAGACAGTAGTTACTCATCACACAAGGTTCATCAGTTCACAAGTTTAATGTAAAACACAGTCATGGACAATTTTGTATCTCCAGTTTACCTCACTTGCACGTCTTTGGACTGTGGGAGGAAACCGGAGCGCCCAGAGCAAACCCACACAGACACAGGGAGAACATGCAAACTCCACACAGAAAGGACCCGAACCGCCTCACCTGGGGATCGAACCCAGGACCTTCTTGCTGTGAGGCGACAGTGCTACCCACTTAGCCACCGTGCCGCCACCGTGGGAATTAAGATATTCACTGTCTGTCTGATGTAATTAGACTTAAGTGTCTCCAATTAACTTGACTGCATGTTTTTGGACTGTGGGAGGAAACCGGAGCTCCTGCAGGAAACCCACACAGACACGGGGAGAACATGCAAACTCCACACAAAAAGGACTCAGACCGCTCCGCCTGGGGATCAAACCCAGGACCTTCTATAGAATGAAATAAAATAAAACCCTGATTCAGAAGGTTTGGTGATAAATGTCACCTCGGGGGCTTGAAATATTGACAGAGGTAATGTCCTTCCTGGAGCAGATATAGTCGGAATATTGAGGTCAGCAGAAAGTGTAAATATTCCCACAGCGAGTGAGGAATCTTAACACACCGAATACTCGCGCCATGTTTTATAGATGATGCTCAGGCCAAAGAAAAACAATCAATAAATAGTCATTTTTGAAGTTGCTCCTGGTTTCTGTTCCCGGTTCCTTATTCTGGTCATTTTCTCCTGGGTAGTGGAGTTTAACACGGCATGTTTGCTAATGAAAATCCAGAAATGTACTAAATGGGTTCAGATATTTCAGCTAAACTTAATGAACAGCAAAGCTGTGCCGTCTCCAAACACAAACATTTGTAGTAGGATGGATCGAGCTCAGTGACTTTTGATCTGGAACTCGTAGCATAAACATAGAAAAATCTACTGTCAAATCTTTGCTATACTAAACTGGCACTGTTAATCAAGAGTGCTTTTATTGTATTTGATTTTTTATTATACTTACAATCCATTCCTTTTCACCACACTTAAAAGACGTTTTGGCACCGAGGAGACCAAGTGATTTAGTGTTTCAGCTTTTATTTTATCCTGTTCTTCCTGCAAACACGTCTTAAGATGTGTAACAGTACGGAGTCGTCGTTGTCACATTTTTCGATTCTCTATTGGGGGCAGGTCAGGACTGCAGGCAGGCCAGTCCAGTACCTGTACCCTCTTTATCCACAGCCATGCCTTTGTAATGTGTGCAGCAGGTGGTTTTGCATCGTCTTGTTGAAAAATGCTGGACGTCCCTGGAAAAGACGACGTCTTGAAGGCAGCACATGTTGCTATAAGATCTCAATGTACTTTTCTGCATTAATGCTGCCATCACAAAAGTATAAATGACCTTTACCAAGGGCACTGACATGCCCCATACCATGACAGACCCTGGCACTGACACGCCCCCATACCATGACAGACCCTGGTACTGACACACCCCCATACCATGACAGACCCTGGTACTGACACACCCCCATACCATGACAGACCCTGGCACTGACACACCCCCATACCATGACAGACCCTGGCTTTTGGACTTGTTGCTGATAACAGTGTGGACGGCCCTTTTTGTCTTTGGTTCAGAGCACACGGCGTCCATTTTTTTGTTTCCACTGTGTGATGGTCCATCCTAGATGCCTTTGAGCCCAGAGAAGTCGATGCCGCTTCTGGACATGGTTAACATAAGGCTTCTTTTTATCACAGTAAAGTTTTAAGTGGTATTTGTGCAGTAACTCTGTATTGTAGAGCTTGATAAAGGTTTGATAAAGAAATTCCTCACCCATGTGGTTATATCAGCTATTGTTGAGTGGCGGTCAGTGGTAACCCAGCAGTTAAAGTACTGGACTAGTACTGAGTGAGGCCCTTAACCCTCAATTGCTCAAAATTGCACTTAGCCATAATTGTAAGTTGCTTCGGATAGAAGCATCTGCTAAATGCAATAAATGTAATTGTAAATGTTAACGGATTATTTGGGCAGTGGTAGCATAGCAGGATAAAAAATTAGAGGGTTGCTTGTCAAGCTCCATTACTGCCAGATAGCAACTGTTGGGCTCTCTTAGCATAGTCAAGTCAAATTTATTTAAATAGTGTTTCTTACAATGGTCAATGGTTTCCTCAAAGCAAGAAAAATCTATCTACATATTATGAGAACGAAACCCTGAGATGATGTCTCAGTGTGCTACCTTGATGCCAGACTGATGCTGATCTTGGAGGTTATTCTGGGTGAAAAAAGGAATAACTTTTAGCTTAGTAGCGGAAAACTGTGGTGACTTAAGCACTGTAATCTCTGTCTAAGTAGTGCGTCTAAATAATCTGCCTCATGAACTCGATGTCTGATTAGAATCCTCTCTACTGAGGCAGCTGATCAGGTAGGCACTAGACAGCAAGGCAGCTCACTTGGTTTTCAGACAGACCCAGAGGCTGTTGTTGAAGAGGAAGTCAGTGGATGAAAGTAGAGAGAGGACAGGAAGACTGGAGCTTGTCAGCAGGAAGCTTGATGAGTCCCATCTGCAGGGAGGAGATTCAGAAGAATATCAGCTCCTCTGTGAAGTCATGTCTGTAATGAACCATGTGGCCTGTAGACAACAATAATGTCATGGTTTTTTATGGAAGGTAACAATAACAGTGTGAATCTCAAACGATGATATGAGATGTGAAAGGCAGACGGGGTAGAGTTCCAGGCCAGGAGCAAACCTGTACCTCCGCCTGTACCTCCGCCCCTGCCTGCTTCTCCGGGTGAGTGGGTGAAAGTGAAGGTAGAGGATAAGGCTGTCAGTGTAGCTGAGTTTTCTGAGTAATCCACGTCTCAGTTCATGCCTGGAAGTCGAGGGAGTGGGATGATGCAAGGCTGAGATGAAGTCAGATTTTTGGACAGCTGATTGGCAGCCTCACATCTCAACTGGTTTCAATTTGGAGCAAAAAATGTTTATCCTTGAAATTATATCCCAAAAAAAAACATGATTAGAATTTATAATAAATTAGATAGATAGATAGACGGATGGATGGACAGACAGAAAGATATACAGGCAGAAATATAGACGAGCAGGTAAGTGGACGGACAGACAGACAGACAGACAGATAGATAGATAGATAGATAGATAGATAGATAGATAGATAGATAGATAGATAGATAGATAGATAGATAGATAGATAGATAGATAGATAGATAGATAGATAGATAGATAGATAGATAGATAGACAAATGGATGGACAGATGGATAGACAAGCAGGCGGACAGACAGACAGATAGACAGATACAGATAGATAGACAGACAGATGGACAGATAGATAGATAGATAGATAGATAGATAGATAGATAGATAGATAGATAGATAGATAGATAGATTAGATAGATAGATAGATAGATAGATAGATAGATAGATAGATAGATAGATAGATAGATAGATAGATAGATAGATAGATTAGATAGATAGATAGATAGATAGATAGATAGATAGATAGATAGATAGATAGATAGATAGATAGATTAGATAGATAGATAGATAGATAGATAGATAGATAGATAGATAGATAGATAGATAGATAGATAGATAGATAGATAGATAGATAGATAGATAGATAGATAGATAGAAATAGACACACACACCACTGATTTTGTGATATACTTAGCCACAACAATTACTAACAGTAATGAATGTAATGTAATGAATGAATTAAATAAAGGAAATTATAAGCTTCCAACTTTGCACCAACAGTTTATGGAAGGTCCTTTCCTGCTTCAGCATGACTGTACCTTGGTGCTCAAAACAAGCTCTATAAAAACATGAAGACATTGGTTTAAAGAAACTCCAGTGTTTTGTTCAGAGTACTGAGCTCAATCCCACTCAACATCTCTGGAATGAACTGGAACATCAACTGAGGTTTAGGGCCCAGCAATACAAATGCTCTTCTGGCTGAATGGGCACAAATTCCCACAGATATACTTCAAAGTGTTGTGAGAAGGCTTTTCGGAAGAGTGGCTTTTGTTCTAGTTGAAAAGATCACACAGAGGTCACTCTGTTTTAATACAATTTATTCCTAGCTTTCCTTTATGTCTTTATACACAGACCAGGCATAACATTATGAGCACTGACAGGTGAAGTGAATAACACTGATTATATCTTCATCACGGCACCTGTTAGTGGGGGGGGGATATATTAGGCAGCAAGTGAACATTTTATCCTCAAAGTTGATGTTAGAAGCAGGAAAAATGGGCGAGCGTGAGGATCTGAGTGAGTTTGACGAGGGCCAAATCGTGATGGCTAGACGACTGGGTCAGAGCATCTCCAAAACTGCAGCTCTTGTGGGGTGTGTCCCGGTCTGCAGTGGTCAGTATCTATCAAAAGTGGTCAAAGGAAGGAACAGTGGTGAACCGGCGACAGGGTCATGGGCGGCCAAGGCTCATTGATGCACGTGTGGTCCGATCCAAAAGTTAATGCTGGTTCTGATAAAAAGGTGTCAGAATACACGGTGCATCACAGTTACAGGGCTGTTTTGACAGCAAAAGGGGGACCAACGCAATATTAGGAGGGTGGTCATAATGTTATGCTTTATCGGTATAGAGCTTGCTTTGAGCACAAAGGCACAAGATCAGGAAAGAGCCTTCCCTAAACTGTTGCTGCTTAGTTGGAGTCATAATTTTGACTTTTGCTGTGGCTGGAACACATGACATAAAAAATTAGAAGTGGTTTCCCAATACTTGTGTTCATACAGTCTATATACTGTAGGTCAGCAATGGGATTTATTATAAATGAATGTTAAACAGATGTTTGTCTCATTGCGTCCAGGCTTCAGGCATTAATAAACAAAAGCAGACAGTATAAAAAGCTGCGTTTGTTTTGATATGACGACGCTTGTACGATGTATTAAGCCCTTGACACAGTTCTATAATAGAGAAAACCTTTTCATTGCTTCAGTCACTGAGAGCTACGGTGATGAGTTTCTTCTCACAGCCAGCACAGTGACATTACTCTAAAACAGACAGAATGGGATATTGCTTCTTCTATCTTATTACAAACGCTTGCTTCATAATCTGCCCTGTATGCTGGAACAAACAAATCTGATATACCAGCTCCTGATGTAAACAACATTTACATTTTACATATATACATATATATACATATATTTCACACAACAACAGATCTGTAAAAGAACCACTGTCTGAAAACTGATGGATCACAATGTAGTAATAATGTTCTGCTGCTGTCCTCTTTACTCTGAAATGGTCAGTCCTTACTAACACATCTGCACTGTCCGAGTCAAGTCACAAGTCTTTAGGCTAGAGTCCGAGTCAAGTCACGAGTCTTTAGACTAGAGTTCAAGTCAAGTCACGAGTCTTTAGGCTAGAGTCCGAGTCAAGTCACGAGTCTTTAGACTAGAGTTCAAGTCAGGTCACGAGTCTTTAGACTAGCGTCCGAGTCAAGTCACGAGTCTTTAGGCTAGAGTCAGAGCAAGTCACGAGTCTTTAGGCTAGAGTCCAAGTCAAGTCACGAGTCTTTAGGCTAGAGTCCAAGTCAAGTCACGAGTCTTTAGACTAGAGTTTGAGTCAAGTCACGAGTCTTTAGACTAGAGTTCGAGTCAAGTCACGAGTCTTTAGACTAGAGTCTGAGTCAAGTCACGAGTCTTTAGACTAGAGTTCGAGTCAAGTCAGGAGTCTTTAGGCTAGAGTCCGAGTCAAGTCACGAGTCTTTAGGCTAGAGTCCAAGTCAAGTCACGAGTCTTTAGGCTAGAGTCCAAGTCAAGTCACGAGTCTTTAGACTAGAGTTCGAGTCAAGTCACGAGTCTTTAGACTAGAGTTCGAGTCAAGTCACGAGTCTTTAGACTAGAGTTCAAGTCAAGTCACGAGTCTTTAGACTAGAGTCTGAGTCAAGTCAGGAGTCTTTAGGCTAGAGTCCGAGTCAAGTCACGAATCTTTAGGCTAGAGTCCGAGTCAAGTCACGAGTCTTTAGACTAGAGTTCGAGTCAAGTCACGAGTCTTTAGACTAGAATTCGAGTCAAGTCAGGAGTCTTTAGGCTAGAGTCCGAGTCAAGTCACGAATCTTTAGGCTAGAGTCCGAGTCAAGTCACGAGTCTTTAGGCTAGAGTCCAAGTCAAGTCACGAGTCCTTAGGCTAGAATCAGAGTCAAGTCACGAGTCTTTTGACTAGAGTCCGAGTCAAGTCACGAGTCTTTTGACTAGAGTCCGAGTCAAGTCACGAGTCCTTAGGCTAGAGTCCGAGTCAAGTCACGAGTCTTTAGGCTAGAGTCCAAGTCAAGTCACGAGTCCTTAGGCTAGAATCAGAGTCAAGTCACGAGTCTTTTGACTAGAGTCCGAGTCAAGTCACGAGTCTTTTGACTAGAGTCCGAGTCAAGTCACGAATCTTTAGGCTAGAGTCCGAGTCAAGTCACGAGTCTTTTGACTAGAGTCTGAGTCAAGTCACGAGTCCTTAGGCTAGAATCAGAGTCAAGTCACGAGTCTTTTGACTAGAGTCCGAGTCAGGTCACGAATCTTTAGGCTAGAGTCAGAGTCAAGTCACGAGTCAATATAATAAACACAAAACATATATTGGAAATGTAGCGTAGAAATAAACAAATAATCTGCAAGTTCAGATAAAAAACAACAACAGATTAGCGACTGTATTTAGCCATTTTACTTTGTGCCTTTACTTTCCTCGTCATTGTGCAAATGAATGTAATTTTCGTAACAAGAAGGTTCCAGTTAAAAGTTTCAACTGATACGTTTTGTTTTCATTGCAAAACAAACGCGCTCGATAAATTAGCACAGCGGCCAAAATCCTAAACACAGCAAAAAACATCATAACCGCTGCTTACCTTAGCTTATGTTCCTCCAGATGCTATTACATTTATAAGCGTGTCCCCCATTAGGAATAAAATCCGTTATTTTGTAAATGTGCTTATAATTAAAAACCTCCAAACTTTTCCCGGTTGTGAAGTAAAACACGAACTCGTTAGAAGGCCGATCCAGCGTTTCATTACCGCGTCATCTCTGTGACGCTGCAAACTGAATAAATGCAAATAACAGCATTTCTTACTAACAATTACAATCAGAAGCTCTGATTGGTTCAGAAAGCGGTTCTTTCAACCATTAGCGTCAATTGTGTAGGAGCGTTCCATTCACCCCAGTTGCTCCTGTGAAGTGCACTATGTAGGGTATTCCACCATTTTAAGTGAGATTCCAATCTGAAGGTAACGGAAATGTTGAAATGAAGTGAACTTTAAATATAATTATCACTCGTAACTAATATTAACGCATGCTGACGCTAGGGACTCTTGTTGTTTACGAGTCATTTTTTGCGAGACATGAGTCGAGTCCGAGTCATTTGAAATGAGTCGAGTCTGAAGTCGCTGTGTGTGTGACTTATGTGCGACTCGTGACTCGAGTCCCCATCTCTGCCTTTTATAGCACCTAATTATTAAAAAAAAAGGTTCTAACAGGGTTTCAGCTGATTTGTTTCCTTGAACTGTTAGAAAATGTTTACTGTGGAAGCTCTGGTAAATGCCAAAAATGTAAATGTAATTGTAGTACTTGGCAGTGATTCTACTCTACTTGGCAACATTAGCATCAGAGTTTAACCAAATTTGTTTCATGAAACAGACCTGACTTTTTGAATTCTTAATCGTGTTGAGGTCTGGAGCTCAGGATTGATTGATCAGGTTAATTAGTATTGATCTAAGTACCACCTCCTTGTTTCTACACACATTGTCCATTTTATCAGCTCCACTTAAAAATATAGAAGCACTTTATAGTTCTACAATTACTGACAGTAGTGAATCTGTTTCTCTGCATACTTTTTTAACCTGCTTTCACCCTGTTCTTTAATGGTCCGGACCCCCACAGGACCACCACAGAGCAGGTATTATTTAGGTGGTGGATCATTCTCAGCACTGCAGTGACACTGACATGGTGGTGGTGTGTTAGTGTGTGTTGTGCTGGCATGAGTGGATCAGACACAGCAGTGCTGATGAAGAACAAGGAGGTGGTTTTAATGTTATGGCTGATCGGTGTATAAACACTGACTGGGTTGTCCAACAAGCTTACTCTCAGGTGTCCACATACTTTTGGCCATACAGTGTAACTTTGATTTATTTGGAGAGAATTGCTTTTCTCATAACTGAGTTCCCCATTATAAATTAGAACATCATCTCTACATGAGCTTTGGCATTTAATTTTATATACAGGGCTATAAAATAAAGAGGAAGCGATAACAGCGTGTTATAAAACCTCGCTCGGCTCACAGATTAGTGCATATTAAACCATGTGACAGTCAACCCTTAAAAAATCCACATCTTTACACATTTATTTCACTCGGATTTCACGGTTCACAGAGTCCTCCCAGTGATTCCACTTCATTCCGGCCAAATTAAGTAAGATATCGAACAGACAACCTACATTTATCGTCTTAATACCCTCATCAAATGAATGGCTCATTTGTTTGACCCTTGATCTGCTATAGAAGAGACTTAAGTTCTCTCAGAGGTCCACAAATGAGAGCTTTTGAGGATGTGTTTAAGGTCTTGAGCCATTTAACAGATGAGAATGGTGGATGCTCTCCAGCTCTCCTGATGGTCCTTGAGTAATATTGAATGCACACACAGAGCTCTGAAGCAGGTTCTCAATGGCGTCTTCACTGAACTCAAATAAATACGACACATTAATGACTGTGGATTTGTAATCAATGTTGAACAAGCTCAAGGTCGCGCGTACACATACAGTATGTTTATCAATGTGGTGTATCTATAGTGCCAATATCTACTTTACATGAGCACATGATGTATTTTCACCCTGATCAGCCATAACATTAAAACCACCTCCTTGTTTCTACACACACTGTGCATTTTATCAGCTCCACCAGGGGCGGCTCGTTCCTTAGGGCGATTGGGCGACGCACCACCAAAGAGCGAAAGGGAAGAAATTTTTCTATCACATTCAACCAGTGTTAAACTAGCTGTGACTGTTCTGGAGTCTGTCTTGCCTCGGAATATCGTAGTCCAATCAGTGTTGAGCTGTGTTCCGTACAGTACCGCCCCTCCAGATCGCTCTCATAGACTCTCATGTTAAAGCTCTTTTTTTCGTATTGCAGGCACTGTAATGCATTTTGAATGACTTCCGGGGGGGGGAACACGCCTGCGTCACACGTAATCGTTCCTTATTTGGAAACTAAACGTGATGTTCCGTATTTTTATCAATGTGAGAGAAATGCTGCAGATTAGACTGAGACCGGGCGATATGTATGAAACAGAAGGAAACTGCTGCTACTGTGGGAATTAGAAAGCGTTTGGTTATTATTTTAAGTAGTCTTCACTTTTAGTCCTAGTAAAGCCATGTGTGCCCAGGTTATATCAGCATAACAACCTGTTATTACTTTAATGTTTAAGTAGCGCAGTGGATAGAGCGCGTCATGCGTATTATTCCACCCTAGGTTCGAATCCGGCTTAGGGTGAAAGTAAAGTAACACAAGCAGGGCTGACATTTTTCTCACTGCCCCTAAATGTTAACCAGCCTATAAAACATTTTGATCATGTTCCTATAACGGTGTAAGACACGATATATTTTTTATATGTGAAACCCTAACAGCCTACAGCTCCTGCTCAGGTAAACACCCGCCATACCACCCCCCACCCTATGCCTTCCACCAACCCGCCAGCCCAGGGTGTTCCTTATTTCCAGTTCTGAAGGTTGGCAACTCTAATTGGAGCAGCTAGCGATCTCGTCAACATGACCACCATCACCTCAGGATCTGCTGCACCTAAAATAAAATGCTGATGAAGACTGAATGAAATTGTTAGTGTGAAGGCTTTACTTCATTTTATGATTAATGGTAAAGCTGGTCTCTCTCTCTCCATGTTCAAAGTTATTTGTGAGGGCAAACTGACAGATGACTTAAGATGTTAATTATTTAAGCTTTAATTTACCCATTGAACGGGTCACCTTGGCCATCATCGCAACAATTGCCCCCCCGAGAGATTTGGCAGGAGCTGCCACTGAGCTCCACTTACCATATAGAAGCACTTTGTAGTTCTGCAATTACTGACTGTAGTCCATTTGTTTCTCTGCATGCTTTGTTAGCTCCTTTCTCCCTGTTCTTCAATGAGGTATTATTTAGTAGGTATTATTTAGGTGGTGGATCATTCTCAGCACTGCAGTGACACTGACATGGTGGTGGTGTGTTAGTGTGTGTTGTGCTGGTATGAGTGGATCAGACACAGCAGTGCTGCTGGAGTTTTTAAACACCTCACTGTCACTGCTGGACTGAGAATAGTCCACCAACCAAAAATATATCCAGCCAACAGCGCCCCGTGGGCAGCGTCCTGTGACCACTGATGAAGGTCTAGAAGATGACCGACTCAAACGGCAGCAGTAGATGAGCGATCGTCTCTGACTTTACATCTACAAGGTGGACCAACTAGGTAGGAGTGTCTAATAGAGTCAGTGGACACGGTATTTAAAAACTCCAGCAGCGCTGCTGTGTCTGATCCACTCATACCAGCACAACACACACTAACACACCACCACCATGTCAGTGTTACTGCAGTGCTGAGAATGATCCACCACCTAAATAATACCTGCTCTGTGGGGGTCCTGTGGTGGTCCTGACCATTGAAGAACAGAGTGAAAGCAGGCCAAGAAGGTATGTAGAGAAACAGATGGACTACAGTCAGTAATTGTAGAACTACAAAGTGCCCCTATATGGTAAGTGTAGCTGATAAAATGGACAGTGAGTGTAAAAACAAGGAGTGTATGTTCAACATTTTACTCTGATAGAGGAAACTGAGTAACAAATACAACTTTGGAGCAGCTACATTAAGAAATAATTAGCTTTTTTTACTTTATTTGTATTTTATTTTTATTTATACTATTACTATTGTACTGTATCACACACTGTTCTGACGTGTGTGTGTGTGTGTGTGGTACTTAATAGGAGGTTATATTTCTCAGACCGTACTTTATTGAGAACGTTGTGAAGCCCCCCTAGCAGTTGTGAGCATGATTAATGTTCTGGTGCTTGGAGTGTTCGGGCAGATTGGAACATTGTTGACCTTTAAATGACAGCAGGCTGTTCAGAAAGCTTTTTCAGGATCTCGTGTTCACTTTCCATCCTTTCTACAGTCGTAAGAACACTGCCTGATTTTTTTTTCTATTGCAGTTTTTCCCAGAAAGCTGAGAAGACACACACGCAAAAGCTTTAAAGTATTCCTTAGTGAGAGGCTCACCAGAGGATTTTTTTTAAAGATTGATTTTTATTTTTTTGTTAGAAAGAATTGAAAAGTGAAGAACATTGATCTGAATTACCGACCCGAATGTGCTTGCAGGGTGCAGATCTACCAGTGGAATATTAATCAAAAAAATCTAATCCACTTGTCTCAGGTAAAAATGATTGTGGTTTATCATTCATTCATTCATTGATCGTCTTTTTTACCACCGCTTTATCCTGCTGTGGGTCTTGTCCAATCAGATTACTTGGTCAGAATTAATTACAGTACAAATTTAAATAATCTTTTATAGTATAATAAGTAATGCTGTTCTGTGAGGACCAGTAAAAATACACAGTTCCAACCTGAGTAATGTTATTATTATTACTATTATTATTATTAATAATATTATTATTATTTTTATTATTATTATTGCTATTATTTATTATTAATATTATTAGTGTTATTATTGTTATTATTATTTCTATTATTATTAATTTTTTCTGTTATTATTATTATTTCTTTTTCTATTATTATTATTATTATTATTATTATCATTATTATTATTAATTTTATTATTATTATTATTATTGTTATTATTATTATTATTATTATTATCAATATTATTATTATTATTATTATTATTACTATTATTATTATTTATTATTATTATTATTATTATTATTATTATTACTATTATTATTATTATTATTATTATTATTATTATTATTATTATTATAGTAGAAATCTTTGTACTAGTAGTAGTGCTGGTAGTAGTTGTATTAGTAGTAGTAGTGATAGTGGTTATATTAGTGGCAGGAAACACCCTAGACCCTGCTATATGTGCATAAAATCACATTTATTCCCATACATAATATGACACAGTATGCTGCGCTTCATTAGTTTTCTATTTACTTTAGAAAGTAAACTATCCATCTCTCTCTCTATCTACATACACATGATTGATTGTGTTCGGGGGGGCGGGGTGGTCGAAACCCTGTGATGGATTGGCACCCTGGTATAAATTATGGACTTAAATCACAAAAGTAAACATCATATAATAAACCCAAATACTAACCCAGCTAAAGTCCAAACTGTGGCTCGTTTTGTGGCCCGTTACAATTTCTGAAACGGTGAGGTATTTTAGAAAAAAATCAAGTCGTCCCGCTATTAATCAGATAAAAAAAATTAATAAACTGCTTGAACTGGACTACAGTCAGTAATTGTAGAACTACAAAGTGCTTCTATATGGTAAGTGGAGCTGATAAAATGAACAGTGAGAAACAAGGAGGTGGTTTTAATGTAATGGCTGATCGGTGTAAACTGGTAAGTGAAATCGACACTGTGGACGATAGATCATTAGTCCCTCAAGTAAAAATGAAGTGGAATTGTTAGTAATCATGTAGCTCTGTTATGTTTTATTTAACTTATTATATATTGTTATGTTTGTTTTATTACTAAAAGAATCGGTGGCCCCGTGTTTGCCTATTTTTTTACTTCATCTAACCCCAAAAAGAAAAGTTTGGACACCCCTGTTCTAATATTTTAGAAACTTGTTCCTTTTGGCTTGGCTGGACAGAGCAGGATGTTAATTCAACCGTACAGATGAGTTCTACTGAGGTTCAATTTCTCGTCCCTGACTACAGCGTCTGTGTGTGTTTTCTTCTGTGGTTTATTCATCAGAAAAATAGTATGAATACTCGACAGATTTCATTCAGCTCCCTCTGTAATACCCTTATTGCCTCCCCCATCTAACCTGAAAAGACTCAATCATGCACAAACAATTGCTGGGTGCATCGAATTGCCAATATCAGTTACCCACAAACTCCAGGATCCCTTTTTCTCCTCCGTGTTTCTATATTCAATTTATTCTCTTATTTGAAGCCTGGCTGAACACGCAGGTATCTGTTTGAAAAGGATAAAGGCTTATATCGCTTTGCTAATGGCTAGATACCAGATACAAACCGTGTTTCATTCCATTTATTTTTGTTCTTTTAATTTTAGTCATTTCCAATTCCTTAATGCCTTTTGTGACCCCTGCGACATGCACAACACCAGTGCTGAGCGAGTCGTTCTGCAAGCTAGCATATGTTTCCATGAACAAACGTGCAGCCACTGGAAACGTCTTCATCCAGACTTACCTGACTTAACAGGTTTGTAGCATCACTAATTTTAACCTAGTTCTCAGTGGTGGTGGGCTGGCACCAACCAAGTTATTAAATGAAAGAGTGATACATATAGTGAAATGTCTCAGTGGTATTTTACTATATGTCAACACTTCTTAGATGCATCTTGTCCAATCAGATTACTTGGTCAGAACGAATTATAGTATAATTAAATAATTGTATATAGTATAATAAGTAATGATCTTCAGAAAGTTACACTGTTCAAACCTGGCTTAATAATAAACATAAAAAGTAGTAATAGTGGTGGTCATAGTAGTGTTAGTAGTAGTGGTGGTTATGGTGGTAATAGTAGCGGTGTTAGTAGTAGTAGTACTAGTAGTAGTAGTGGTGGTTTTGGTAATAATAATAGTGTTAATTAATATAATTAATAAAATTAATATTAGTGTTAGTAGTAGTAATAGTGGTGGTATTAGTAAAAGTAGTAGTATTGGCAGTAGTAGTAGTGGTATTAGTATAAGTAGTAGTGGTAGTAATAGTAGTGGTACTAGTAAAAATAGTAGTTGTGGTAGTAGTAGTGGTATTAGTATTAGAACTATCATTAGAGGTAGTAGTAGCAGTAGTAACAGTGGTATTAGTAAAAGTAGTAGTAAAAGTGGTGGTGGTGGTAGTGATGGTAATTGTAGTGGTATTGGCAGTAGTAGTGGTGATAGTAGTAGTTAGTAGTAGTAGTACTAGTATTAGTGGTAAAAATAGTGGTGGTATTAGTATTAGTGGTGGTAGTAGTGGTAGTAATAGTAGTATTTGTGCCCTGGTGAAAAAAAAGTATACTTAAGTATACTAATCTTCAATATGCTAATGTGCACTAAAGTGTATTATTGTCAAACTAATGATCAATACACTTAAAGAGTGCTAAAATGGAACAACTATTTTTGTACTTAATATACTTTAGTTGTACAAAAATAATACAAAAGCTCAACTTTAATTGTATTAAGTGTACTAAACTGTACTAAATTGAGAAAATTTGAAGTATATTTAATTCAACTTAAGTATACTACTGCATGTGTATTTAATTCCGTTTCACATACACTTAAAATGAAGTTGAAGCACATTTAATCAGTATTTAATCAAGAGCACTTAGAGTACATTAAAAATAGACTTTAAATATATTTATTTTAGAGCAAAAACATGCTAACACTTCTTTGTAGTTCAGAGCAAAGCTTCAAAGCCAAGCACTGATCTCTGAATTGTAACCAGCAACCAGTAGGGGTCTTTATTTTTTTATATTTTCAGGTGATGTTCAGACTCTTAGCAGACGCGGGGTTCGAACCCCTGACTTTCACATGTCATTTCTTATGTGTTAGTGTGTTTTACCGCTACACCAGAGTGCTATAAACACAGGTGTAGTAATACCTACCTTATGGATTCCTTATGACTAGATATGTAAAGATGTTTGTTGTTAATGCTTTATTGTTCTAGTCACTTTAAAATACACTTGGAATGTAAATTTTAACTCGTTCATTCAAGTACACAATACATTTTTATGTAGTGAATTCTTTGCAAGTATAATCACAGCATCATGTGAAATCCATTAATTACATGCAAAGTAAAAACATAACATAGTATTAAAAAGTACCTGAATATGTTCTTTAATATGATTAATTTATTTTCCATATTAAAATTAAAGAATAATAAAATATTTTTAAAATACTACAAAAATACTATTAATGTTTTACCAATAAGTAACTTCATGTTAAAAAATAAAAATTGTTTAACATTCTTTGCAAAAATATACCAAACATCTATTATGAAAACAAGTATATGAGATGTATATTAAATTTAATGAAAGTTAATTTTAACTACAAGTATACTTCATGGTAATGTATTTATTGAAAGTATAATTATAAGTATACCTATATAAGGTTGGTATTACTACATACGTCATTACAGTGCTCATAAATAAATATATTGATAAATATATTGCTAGAATCAGGTCTAGAAAGACAAAAAGTGGAAGTATATTTTAACTCTAAAATAAATATATTTATAGTTTTTTTATAATATATATTTTAATGTACTCCAAGTGCACTTGGAATACTGATTGTGCAGTTGTGAAGTGTGCTTTAATTTTACTTTAAAGTGTATGTGAGATAAATACACATGCAGTATTATACAGTACTTAAGGTAAATTAACTACTTAAAATAGTTCCAGTTTAGTACAGCTCAGTACACTTAATACAATTAAAGTTATTATTTTTGTACAATTACAGTATAATTAGCACTTTTTAAGTGTATTGATCATTAGTGTACTGAAGATTGGTAACTTAAGTATACTTCTTTTCACTATGGAAGTAACTTTATGAAAAAATACACCTAAGTAAACCTTTGTATAATGTATTAAAAGTGTGCTTTAACCGAATTACTACAACAGTTGTTTTACATACTTTGCAAAAATATACTAAACATGTATTTGAAAAGAAGTATATGAGAAGTAAATTAAATTAAATTAAACTTAAATGTAACTAAAAGTGTACTTCATGGTAATGTATTTATTAAAAGTATACTTTTTGATAACTTTTGAAAAGTATGATAAAGGTTTACTTGCTCAAAGTATGACATTAATATATTTTTAACATTTTTGAAATAAGTACAGACATTTGCTAGTTTATTTATTGTATACTTAGACAAATCTTAGTATATTTTAAGTACATTTAAGTACACTTTTTTTTACTAGGGTGGTAGTAGTAGTAGTAATAGTGTATTAGTAAAAGTGGTAGTAATAGTGGTGGCATTAGTATTAGTGGTATTAGTAGTAGTAGCAGTAGTAGTAGTAGTAGTGGTGGTAGTAGCAGTAATAATATAGTTATAATATTATAATATTATTATAATATTATATAATGTAGTAGTAGTGGTTTTGGTAGTAATAGTAGTGTTAATGAAATTAATATCAGTAGTGTTAGTAGTAGTAATAGTAGTGGTATTAGTAAAAGTAGAAGTAGTGGCGGTGGTATTGGTAGTAATAGTAGTGGTATTAGTATAAGTAGTAGTAGTGGTGGTATTGGTAGTAATAGTAGTGGTACTAGTAAAAGTAGTAGTTGTGGTATTAGTATTAGAACTAACATTAGAGGTAGTAGTAGCAGTAGTATCAATGGTATTAGTAAAAGTAGTAATAATAGTGGTGGTGGTGGTAGTGATGGTAATTGTAGTGGTGGTGGTAATAGTAGTTAGTAGTAGTATTAGTAGTAGTACTAGTATTAGTGGTAGTAGTAGCAGTAGTAGAAGTGGTAGAAATAGTGGTGGTGTTAGTATTAGTGGTGGTAGTAGTTGTAGTAATAGTAGTATTTGTGGTAGTAATAGTAATAGTGTAATAATAAAAGTAGTAGTAGTGGTAGTAATAGTGGTGGTATTAGTATTAGTGGTATTAGTAGTAGAAGCAGTAGTAATAGTAGTGGTGGTGGTAGTAATAGTGATATTTGTAATACTAGTAGAAGTGGTGTAGTAGTAGTAATAATAATAGTAGAAGTGCTAGTAGTAGTGGTGGTAATAGTAGTGGCATTTGTAAAAGTAGTAGTGGTGATGGTAGTAGTCGTAGCAGTGAGTGCCACTCCTGTCTAGCGATCATATGAATAGTGTTTCTGTAGGACATCCTGACTACTGTTTAAATCCTCAGGCTTCTTAATGGCTTGTTCTTTGTTCCTCTAATTGTATCCAGTTATCTTGTTGATGGCCGTCCTCTTTCTCTTTTACCTTTAACTGTTCCATGCATGACTGTTTAACCCAATGAACTGGGTCTTTTCATAATGTGTCCAAAATAACAGATCTTCAGTTATCTGGTTATCTGGGCTTCCAGTGAGAGGTTTGGTTTGATTTCATCCATGATCTATTTTTTTTATGTTTGTTGCTGTCCATGTTTCTCTTAAAAGTCTCTGCCAGCCAAGATATCAAAGGTATCGATGGTTCTCCATTCTCACCATGTTATTTTTTTTTATATTAATTAGGCTAATATTATCTATCTTCAATTTAATATCAATGGTTTTCTGTGACCCCATCTGGGAACCACTGGCCTAGCTACTACAGTGGACGTCACTTGTTGTTTGTCAGGCCATTAGCTGTTGTTAGAGTGGTACTGGTGCAGATTAATATCTAACATTAAATAATCTGTGTTATTTATTATTTTAATTTGACATGAACTAATTCTGCACCACTTTTGGTGAATCTATTTTATCTAATCAAATCTAATAATGCAGCGAGCACTACACTGTTGTATCTGCATAATTATATCTGGACATGATGGGTTTACGACCCGCGTATCACTCTGTACATCAAACACTAGCTCACGCTGAACATTTCTCCTCTGTAGTCTCATTTTAAAGTCCTATGTCTCATATGGAAAGAAATCAAGCTCCACCCTGCTGTTCATTTACATCGTATTCCTCCTGACGTGACGGGGCTCCACATGGCCACCTAAAGACTTTAAGCCATTAGTGCATCGTCCTCTGCAGGGACTAAACAGAAACTAACAACTACCGCTCCCTAAAGCAGGTGTTTTTCTGGCAGCTACATGCCGCCTAGGAACAAAACGTAATTAGCTGTACAAAATAACAAATTAGGGTGTCAGAGGTGACCCTGGAGGTGGGCAATTAAGTCCCCCTAAACACCAGGCCAGATTAAGAAATCCCAAATCGCTGTTTAATGTAAAATAACCCTGTGGAATTGGTTAATAAAATATACAAGATTTATATATTTATTAATGTGTAAATCCAAAAAACGTCCAAGTAGGCTTATGAACCGTGTTTTCTCCGAGCACTTTATTAGGTACACCTGTCTGGTACATATATTTATTCATTATTTTATAAGCTTCATCTACCATACAGATTAACTTGTGCGTGTAAAGTACAGTTTTTTATGTTTTATATTTACTTTCTTTCTTACTTTTATATTTACTTACTTACTTTTATATTTACTTACTTCACTAACTTATTTTAATAACTTACTTTACTTACTTGCTATACTTCCTTTTATATTTACTCACTTACTTCACTAACTTACTTTAATAACCAACTTTACTTACTTACTGTTATATTTACTTACTTCTTACTTACTTAGTCTTATTAACTTACAAACTTTACTTACTTCTTACTTACTTTTATATTTACTTATTTACTTACTTCACTTAATTTCTTACTTCTTTCTTACTCTTATATTAACTTACTTACATATTTACTTTTATATGTACTTACATATTTACTTCTGACTTACTGTTCTTACTTTCTACTTACTTTTATATTTACTTACTTACTTTAATAGCCAACTTTACTTACTTACTTTACTTACTTACTTTTATATTTACTTACTTACTTACTTTAATAACCAACTTTACTTACTTACTGTTACATTTACTTACTTCTTGCGTACTTACTCTTATATTAACTTACTTACAAACTTTACTTACTTACTTCTTACTTACTTTTATATTTACTTAGTTACTTACTTACTTTACTTTCTTACTTCTTTCTTACTCTTATATTAACTTACATACTTTTATATTTACTTACATATTTACTTCTGACTTACTTTTTTTACTTTCTACTTACTTTTATATTTACTTACTTACTTTAATAACCAACTTTACTTACTTTTATATTTACTTACTTTTATATTTACTTACTTTACTTACTTAATTTTATATTTACTTACTTTACTTACTTACCTTAATAACCAACTTATCTTCCTTACTTTACTTACTTACTTTAATAACCAACTTTACTTACTTACTTTTATATTTACTTACTTTTATATTTACTTACTTTACTTACTTCCTTTTATATTTACTTACTTTACTTACTTACTTACTTTAATAACCAACTTACCTTCCTTACTTTACTTACTTACCTTAATAACCAACTTATCTTCCTTACTTTACTTACTTACTTTAATAACCAACTTTACTTACTTACTTTTATATTTACTTACTTTTATATTTACTTACTTTACTTACTTACTTTTATATTTACTTACTTTACTTACTTACTTACTTTAATAACCAACTTACCTTCCTTACTTTACTTACTTACTTTAATAACCAACTTTACTTATTTACTTTTATATTTACTTACTTTCTTACTAATTTACTTTTTACTTAGTTATTTCTATATTTATCTACTTACTTTACTTACTTCTTATTTACTTTGCCAACTTACTTTTTTTACTTACTTACTTATTTTGCTTGCTTGGCATCAATTGGCAATCAAAGGTCAGCTTGAGTTTAGAAATGTCCACTGATGGCGGTGATGCTGTCTGTGTGAACGGAGGACAGTAAATGATCAGGGATTTGGGTGACTAGAGGTGAAAAGTCTCTGCCCAGGTGAATGCAGGGTTACTCACCATGAACACTTTCTAACAGTTTAACTATTTGCACTTCATTCAGAGCTAATAAAACCCTGTGAGTTTTTATGTGTGTGTTTGAATTGTTCTTTATGTAAATCTGATGAGAATTACCCTCCACACTGATTTTAACTGGAGCCGCTAATTCTTTCTGATCCTTATTTTAAGGGCTGATGAGCTAAAACTCATCAGCAAGTCATGCTGGCTTCATTCTCCCCCAGGGCTAAATATAATGGTGTGTTTGTTTTCTTGGGCTGAGGAAACACACACACACACACACACACACAGATCGTCAACAGTCTACGTGTGCTGGGGTTTGCTAATCTCTTTCTTTTCACAATTCTTTTTTTTCTATATCATTCAAATCGGCCGCTCTGGTGGCCCAGCGGAAAAATACACTAGCACACCAGAGCTGGGATTTAGACTACATCGTATCGAATCTCAGCTCTGCCATCCGACTGGGCGGCCACATGAACAACGTTTGGCATCCAGGTAGGGAGCCGGACCAGGGTTCCTCATAACTGATGTAATTATGACCTCTGCTTGCTGATTGATGGCGCCTGCACAGTTGAGGAATAAACCGTTAATCAGGATGTGGCTCGCCATGCACAAGGCTGATCGGCATATGAACTCACCTCGTGCAGGTAAAAAGATGCAGTCGGCCTGCTCACGTGTCGGAGCGGGCGTGTGTCAGGTTTGCTCTCCTCCATCGGGGTGGGGGTCAGCACCAGTGAGAGGAAGCATAAAATAAAAAAATAAATAAAAGCTTCAAATCAGTCATGTTTGCTCTCTTCTTTTAGAAACGTTAAGTTGCATAGTAGACAGAGGGCAGCTGAAAACCGACAATACGTTTAACGGAATGTATTCAGATATAACGCAGACCTGATATCTGAAATAAAACACACACACTAGGATTTCAAACTAAACCCTGTCAGTGTGTGTTTAATTGAAACAGAGAAAGAAAAGACAGGTGGATTTATCATCCGTCTCTGGCACAGTCAGCTTTGATTTAATGTCTGGAGATTCATTGCGCACAAAATGTAATTTTCTCTGCATGAAAATACAGTAATGGCTCGAAATCCTTAAGTGTAAAGAATCACTTAAATACCACCACATCTGTCAAAAGCACCTTTTGTGTCCATGCTGTGAAGCGAAGCGTCAGTCTTTTAATAAAGCTCCTACAGCTGAATGACACACACAGTTTAAACAACTTCATCCTAAATATTAAAGTTTGTGCGGTGGAATAAAATATTTCTCTCCTTACGAAGTGACTATAGTTTTATATTTCAGATTTTCTTAATTAGGCTGCTTTGATTCAGCTTGTCAGGCGTATTACAGCTTGTTTTTTAGGCTTTAAACCACAAAAAAGGATAAAAAAAAAACTGTAAGACTGCTTTACTAAAGCTTTGCTAAATTTAGGTGCCTGAATGTCAACTTAAATGACACAGTTCTTGCCTGTTACTGCATCACTGCAGTGAGTTTCTGAGTCAAAGAAAGGATGTGTCCAAAAATAATAATAATAAAATAAAAAACACCACTGCTGGAACCTTCAGCCAACAGACATTGATTGACTTAGGCGGTGATTTTTGGGAGACAAGGACGAATCAGTGCTGAAGCCATGTTATAGTAGCTTGGTATCAGATTGTAAAGTGGAGGGTGACTTCCTCTTTATGCTGGGCAGCCAATCAACCCCCCTCCCCTATTTTTGTATTTAGGAAAACAAGAATGTAAAAATCTGTGGAGAAAATGAGGAGGTGGGTGTGAGGATCCATCAGTGCTACACTTTGTAGACTCCCTGCTCGGGTTTTGAACAAGCTGCAGGATTCTGATGCGTAGTTCACACTACACGATTTTTGCCCTGATTTTTGCTCGGCGACTGGTCGGCACTAGATTTGCCGGCTCGGGAGCAACTCGGCGTTCGCTCGGCGATCGAAACTCGGCTCTCAATCGCTATGTGTGAACTACTCAACAACTCGATCCGATCGACTTGCCGAGCACTCGGCGACCGGATCGAGATTTATAGCATGTCAGATATCTGATCTGAGTTGCATGACTGGCAATGAGTGCAGTGTCAAACAGCCAATGAGAACGCAAGATACAGTGTGAGGGGAAACGCAGGAGAGGAGTGTAAACAGGTGGGACAGGGGGATAATATAGTTTATATCAGAATACACCGGCACACACACAAGTTATACAGTATTTCTGACTTGATCATTCTCTACAAAACATAACACCAACGTTGCATTGCAAAAATATTAATTAACCTCCAACTCACTAGAACAATCCATACTGTTCGTGTTGCCAAATCCACTCAGATTCATTTATTTTTTCTCCTTGATTTTACGCTGCACATCAGCACACACACAACTTTGATCGCTCGCTACTTGTTGACGTGCATTTTTAGACGTGGTGTCATTAAACCCCTTGTCACTTCTCACGTTTGTTTTCGTGACAAAACGTAGTTTGGGAGACCAGAGAAGCTCGTCTGCGATTCCAATTAATGATAGATAGTGTAGTGTGAGACCCCTCTATCGCCGATCAGTCGTGTAGTGTGAAATATACACCGACTGAAAGACTCCCGAGTGCAAGAGATCCAGTCGTGTAGTGTGAACTGTACAGCGACCCGGCAAATCAGAAAGTCGTGTAGTGTGAACTTGGCATAACCCATACTAGATCCTGGGAGCACATCACCCCAACTCTGAAACACAATACAAACTGCTGGGGCTGGTTTTTAGATCTTTACACAGCCTTGCACCTTTATATCTTGGAAGTCTGCTTACATCTTCTCGGTCTCTTCGCTCTTCCACCCTGCATCTGCTCAAAGTTCCGCCCTCTAGATTACGTACATTTAGTGACAGCGTTTAGTGTCGCTGGCCCTAAAATGTGGAACAGTGTGCTCTCCTGAATTATGTGCTTGTTTATCTGCAGCCGTGTTCAAAACCCGTCTAAAAACCTGTCTTTTCCATCTGGCTTTTGGGTGACCCAGAATTGTGCCACATGTATAGCGGTTCCATGTTTGTAAGTGTGTATTCTCATTTGTATTTTTTCTTTATTTTTATTGTACAGTGCTCTTGGGTGTCATGAAAGGTGCTTTTCAAAGAAAATTTTATTATTATTATTATTATCACTATTATTATTATTAGTAGTAGTAGTAGTAGTAGTAGTAGTATTAATATAATAATAATAATAATAATAATAATTATTATTATTATTATTATTATTATTATTATTATAAACATAAGAAATTTCTTTCCCTTATGAAGTGACTAGTTTTATATTTCGAATGTTTTAATTAAACTGCTTTGATTCAGCTTGTCAGGTACATCACAACATTATTTTTAGGCCTTAAAACAAAGGAAAAAAAAACTGTAAGACTGCTTTACTAAAGCTTTGCTAAATTTAGGTGCCTGAATGTCAACTTACATGACACAGTCGTTGCCTGTTACTGCATCACTGCAGTGAGTTTCCGAAAATAATAATAATAATAATAATAATAATAATAAAACACCACTGCTGGAACCTTCAGCCAACAGAAACTGATTGATTTTTAGGAAACAAGGACGAATCTGTGCTGAAGCCATGTTATAATAGCCCGAGGTCATTTTCTATAGTGTTCAACTATAGTGGATGAGGAGCGATTATAAAACAATAAAGACGGTAAAAAGGGGAGCTTTTTATTCAGGAAAACAAGAATGTGAAGAGCTGAGGAGAAGGTGGGTGTGAAGAACCATTAAGTGTGTGGAATTTATTTATTTGTTAGGATTTTAACATCATGCTTTACACACTTTGATTACATTCATGACAGAACAGGTAGTTACTGCTTACACAAGATTCATCAGTTCACGGGTTTAGTGTCAAACACAGTCATGGACAATTTAGTATCTCCAATTCATCTCACTCAGTCTTTGTTCTGTGGGAGGAAATCGGATCTCCCAGAGGAAACCCACACAGACACGGGGAGAACATGCAAACTCCACACAGAAAGGACCCGGACCGCCCCACCTGGGGATCGAACCCAGGACCTCCTTGCTGTGAGGCGACAGTGCTACCCACCGAGCCTCCTGTGTTCTCCTGTGTGCCACGCCCCCCTCTCCATGAACACACTCAGTCTCCTGCCACACCCCTTTTCTGATTGGTTACCCTTGGCTAATTAGCCCCAGCTGCCACTATATAATATGGAAGCTGGGGAACAATCGTTGGAGACTATTTGATCAGGTTTGCCTTGAACTTTCTAGTTTGTGTTTGTGTTGTTTGTTTGTTTAGTTTGTCTTGTTTAGCCAGTTTAGCCTTGTTTGTCTAGTTTAGCCTGTTTAGCCTTGTTTAGTCTTGTTTAGCCTAGTTTAGCCTAGGTTAGCCTTGTTTAGCCAGTTTAGCCTTGTTTGTCTAGTTTAGACTATTTAGCATGTGTAGTTTGTTTAGCCCTGTTTAGTCCCATTTAGCCTGTTTAGCCTTGTTTGCTCAGTTTGTCCCGTCCTTTGTCATTAGTAAACCTTTAGTTTTGTGAACATCTCTGCATGAGTGTCCGCCATTCTTGTCTCGTCTAGCCCCATCGTGACAGTATGGTAAACCGTTCGTAACTCAAGGATCTACTGTATTTGATTATTTATTCACTCTTTATTAACCAAGTAATCCTGTTCTGTAGCCTGTCCTGACACACTGGACTACAGGCTGGAATATATTTTGGACGCTAAGCCAGTCCATCACATCAGTAGTATACAAACACTGGACCACGTGGTCCTGTTAGACTCAGTGGGAAGGAGATAAGGTCCATTAGGATCTCACTGAGGACTGCAGATGATGCATTTCGTGTGAGCTGTTTGCCTAAATAAATTTGCATTTGTATTTGACCATGTGGCATGTGTACTTGCAAAAAGTTTATTACTTTCTCTCCGTAATTCCATACTATCCCATCTTTTTTTATTTTAATTTTGAGTTGTAGGACTCTACACCTCCCGTCCAGAGCCGGTTTTTATCTGGTGTATTAAAGGCCAAATTTTCTTGCCACTGTTGCATCTGGCGAGCTACAAGCATTAAAATGAAGTAGAGAATAATATGACAAGTTGGCATCGATCTGAAGCTTAGCTCAGCAACACTTTAGCATTTTGATCACAGTAAATTATACATAATTGAATCAATGAATTATAAATTAGGGAAACGCTTAGTCATCAGAGTATAACATCAAGTCAATTAAACTTCAGGGATCAATCTGACCAGTTAGGAAGCAAAAGCGATTGTGGACCAGTTTCACGACAACAGGTGCACTGGAGAGTCAACAGCAAGACAACCACCAAAAAGGGAATGGCTTTGTTAGTGGTTGGCACAGAAATTTTGCAAGCGTCCTTGTCACTGGTAATATGAGGTGATACCTGCAGCTCATTCAAGTTGTGTCCAGCTCCCCCAAAATAGCACATAAATACACACGATCATGAGGATTGCTGTCTCCCAGTACAGCCTGGAGGAGATACCACAACACATGCTGTTACGATGTGTGATAATCAGTCAAATAAAAAACTTCTTATGCACACAATTTTAAGGTGACAACTTTTAAAGTGGGTGCCAAAAAAACACGTGATCTTTGAGAAACTTGGTGTGAATCCTCACCTCAGATTACTGTCAGTGGGGAGTTTAACATGTTTCCAGTTGGTTTCCTTCAGATAAACATGGTGCACTGTCTGCTCTGTACTGCCCGTCTGTGTGGGTGTGTGTGTGTAAGTGAATGTGAGTGTGTAAGTAAATGTGTGTTTGTGTGTAAGTAATTAAGTGTGTATGTGTGAGTGAATGTGTGACTAAGTTTGTGTGTGTGAGTGAATGTGTGTCTAAGTGTGTGTGTGTCTGTGTAAGTGAATGTGAGTGTGTGTGTGTGTGTGTAAGTAAATGGTTGTGTGTGTAAGTACATGTGTTTGTGTGTAAGTGACTGTGTGTGTGTAAGTGAATGTGTGTGTGTGTAAGTGAATGTGAGTGTGTAAGTAAATGTGTGTTTGTGTGTAAGTAATTAAGTGTGTATGTGTGAGTGAATGTGTGACAGTTTGTGTGTGAGTGAATGTGTGTGTAAGTGTGTGTGTGTCTGTGTAAGTGAATGTGAGTGTGTGTGTGTGTGTGTAAGTAAATGGTTGTGTGTGTAAGTACATGTGTTTGTGTGTAAGTGACTGTGTGTGTGTAAGTGAATGTGTGTGTGTGTAAGTGAATGTGAGTGTGTAAGTAAATGTGTGTGTTTGTGTGTGTGTGTAAGTAAATGTGAGTGTGTGTAAGTAAATGTGTGTGTGTAAGTGAATGTGTGTGTGTGTAAGTAATTAAGTGAATGTGAGTGTGTGAGTGAATGAGTGTGTGTGTGTGTGTGTAACTAACCTCTAACCCCTCTGTCTGATCACAGCCAAATTACTTCATCAAAAAGACAGAAACTAACCCCACCACACACACACGGCCCAGTAAGCTGTACAACATCTCCAAATCCTACAGATGGGCCGAGAACAGCGCAGAGGAGTTCCAGAAAGCAATTAGCAGCACAGAAATCCAAACTAGCTTAGATAACTTTCTGGACACTGCGTACATTCACAGTAAAGAAGGAGTAAATCAGTTAAAAATATTAATCAGATCTTTAAAGATACAGCAAATAAAGCTCAATTAAAAATTAAATCTAAATCAAAACCTAAATCTACAAAAGATGACAGCTGGTTCGACAAAGACTGTAAAATCCTAAGAACAGAACTCCGTAAAATATCAAACCAAAAACACAGAGACCCAAACAACAGTAACACACGACTTCTTTACTGTGAAACCCTCAAACAATATAAACGTACACTCAGAACCAAAAAAGCTCAGTACACCCAAAAACAACTAACAATTATTGAACAATCAATCAACACACATCAATTCTGGGACAATTGGAACAAATTAAAACATAGAGAACAGGAAGAATTGGCCATTCAGGATGGGGATATCTGGACAACCCATTTCCAATCACTCTTTAAAAATGTAGAATTAGATTCAAATCCTGAACAAAATCAAATTATTAGTAAGTTAGAGGAACTGGAACGGGCTGTTAAAAACCACCAGAATCCTCTAGACTCTCTCATTACTGAGCAGGAACTTAAAGACAACATTTAAAAACTAAAAACAAAGAAATCATCAGGACCTGACGGGATCCTGAATAAAATGATCAAACACAGCAGCTCCAAATTTCACCTGGCGATGTTAAAAGTCTTTAACCTGGTTCTGAGTGTCGGTTCCTTCCCTGAAATCTGGAATCAAGGTCTCATAACACCCATCTACAAAAGTGGAGATAAATTCCACCCTAATAATTACCGGGGCATCTGTGTGAGCAGTAACCTGGGGAAGTTATTCTGTAGTATAATTAACTCACGATTATTACACTTCCTTACCGAACACAACGTCCTGAGTAAAAGTCAGATTGGTTTTCTACCAAATTACCGCACTACCGATCATATTTACACCCTACACACCCTGATCCAAAAATATGTAGTTCAAAATAACTCTAAAATATTTGCATGTTTTATTGATTTTAAAAAAGCTTTTGATTCCATTTGGCATGAAGGATTGTTTTATAAAATGTTGGAGAGTGGTGTAGGGGGTAAAACATCTGATCTTATTAAATCCATGTACACAGAAAACCAGTGCGGAATAAGAATTGGCAGTAAGAGAAACATCTCATCTCTCAGGAGCGTGGAGTGAGACAGGGCTGCTGTTTAAGTCCAACTCTATTTAACATCTATATTAATGAATTGGCCTCCATGTTAGAGCACTCAGCCACGCCCGGTCTCACTCTACACGACTCCGAGATTAAACTCCTGCTGTATGCAGATGATCTGGTCCTGCTGTCCCCCAGCGCTCAGGGTCTCCAGCACAAACTGGACCTGCTGCAGCAATACTGTCAGACCTGGGCCCTGACAGTCAACCTCAAAAAGAGCAAAATTATGACCTTCCAGAAAAGAGCCAGATCTCAGGGAACCAAACACACATATAAATTAGGACACCATGAAATTGAGCACACTAAAGATTATACTTACCTCGGACTGAACATTAGTTCCACAGGAAACTTTAACCCGGCAGTAAATGAACTGAGAGAAAAAGCTCGCAGGGCGTCGACGCCATAAAACGTCAAACATTCGTAGAAATTCCGATTAGAATTTGGCTTAAAATTTTTGAATCAATAATTGAACCGATTGCTCTATATGGCAGTGAAGTTTGGGGTTCGCTTACACACCATCAATTCCATAATTGGGACAAACATCCATTAGAGACCCTGCACACAGAGTTCTGTGAAAGCATCCTAAATTATCAACATACAGAGAAGAGCAATCAACTTCTGGAACCATCTAAATAAGAGCGACCCCCAATCTTATCATTATAAAGCCCTGAAACACCAAGAGCTGAGCAAACATACCAGTCCCCTCATCCAACTGGTCCTGAGTCACTACACCCATACACCACTAACACAGTGTGTGTGTGTATAAGTAAATGTGAGTGTGTGTAAGTAAATGTGTGTGTGTGTGTGTATGTGTGTAAGTAAATGTGTGCGTAAGTGAATGTGAGTCTGTGTGTGTGTGTGTGTGTAAGTGAATGTGTGTGTAAGTGAATGTGAGTGTGTAAGTAAATGTGTGTGTGTGTGTGTGTAAGTGAATGTGAGTGTGTGCGTGTGTGTGTGTATAAGTAATTGAGTTTGTGTGTGTGTGAGAGTAAATGTGTGTGTGTGTAAGTAAATGTGTGTGTGTGTGTGTATGTGTGTAAGTAAATGTGTGCGTAAGTGAATGTGAGTCTGTGTGTGTGTGTGTGTGTAAGTGAATGTGTGTGTAAGTGAATGTGAGTGTGTAAGTAAATGTGTGTGTGTGTGTGTGTAAGTGAATGTGAGTGTGTGCGTGTGTGTGTGTATAAGTAATTGAGTTTGTGTGTGTGTGAGAGTAAATGTGTGTGTGTGAGAGTAAATGTGTGTGTGTGAGAGTAAATGTGTGTGTGTGTGTGTGTAAGTGAATGTGAGTGTGTGCGTGTGTAAGTAATTGAGTTTGTGTGTGTGTGAGAGTAAATGTGTGTGTGTGTAAGGGAATGTGAGTGTGTGCGTGTGTGTGTGTATAAGTAATTGAGTTTGTGTGTGTGTGAGAGTAAATGTGTGTGTGTGTAAGTGACTAGAGCAGCACGGTGGCTCAGTTGGTAGCACTGTTGCCTCACAGCAAGAAGGGTCTGGGTTTGATTCCCCGGCTGGACAGCCAGGGTCCTTTCTGTGTGGAGTTAGCATGTTCTCCCTGAGTCTGTGTGGGTTTCCTCCGGGTGCTCCGGTTTTCTCCCACAAGTCCAAACACGTGCAAGTGAGGTAAACTGGAGCTGCTGAAAGTGTGTGTGTGTGTGTGTGTGATGAACTGGTAACCTGTCCAGGGTGTTTCCTGCCATTCGCCCAATTAATCAGACCCATAGCAACCCTGACCAGGATGAAGTGGTACTAAAACAGACAGTGAATGAAATGTGTGTGTGTGTGTGTGTGTATGTGTGTGTTAGTAGCCTGACAGCTCTGGTGTAGATACTGTTTTCAGTCCGGATTTGTGTCTGTCCAGTCCCTCCTCCCAGATGGTAGGATGGTAAACAGGTGGTGGTCGTGGTGCGTGGCGTCTCCTCAGGCGTCTCTTGTAATAAACGTCCTTTATGGTCAGCGGATCTGTTCCAATAATACGCCGGAATGTTCTGACCACCCCTGCGTAGGGTCTTGCTGTCGTCTGCAGTGGAACTGAGAATCCAGACTGTAATACATCTAGTTAGTACACTCATCACTGTGCACTTATATGGTATATGATCAAAAGTATGTATACACCCGATATATTAATGAGTTCAGGAAGAACCTCCAGCATGACTGTGCTCCTGTTAGGTTAATAAAGACATGGATTGAGAAGGTGGGTGTGGAGGAACTCCAGTGGCCTGGACAGAACCCTGGCCTCTCCACCAAACACCTTTGGGATGAATTGGAATGTCAGTTGTGAGTCAGGCCAACATTAGTGTCTGACTTTACTGAATTGGCATAAAGTTTACTTAACTCAAAACTTCAGCGCTCGGCTTGAGCGGTGCAGTAAAACATCATCAAAGTGTGAATATGAGACGAATCTGCATTTGTGTGGAATAAGCGTCAGATCCAGTGTTACAGCTCCACATGTATCTGTGTTTATCTGGATTTTCCTCACTGTTTCACTTTTAAACTTGTGTTACAGCTCGAGCTTCTGAGAAATGATGAGAATCAGCTTTTCAGAGAAAGTCTAAAACACTTATCGTTAAAAATAAGCTTAAGCATTGTTCGTACGGCATGAGTCACTTTTACCTGTGTCATATCAATCTGTTCGTACCATTGGAGGAGCTTTGAAAGGGTAATTCACAAAGGGTGAATGGGCATCTTTAAATTAATGACCACAGTTTTGAAATGGGATTTATACTGTATTTGCTGCATTTAGCGGATCCAAAGCGACTTACAATTATTACTGATACAGTTTGAACAATTTAAGAGGTTTAAGTGCCCTGCTCAAGGGTCCAACAGTGGCAACTTGCCAGTGGTGGGGCTTAAACCAGCAATGTTCTGATTACTAGTCCAGTACCTTGACTGCTAAGCTACCACTGCCCTGTCGGAATGGATTTCCAACAAGCTCATGGTCGTGTGTCCACATACTTTTATTTATACAGTATATTGTAGAAGGAATCTGTTGATGGGTTTTCCTTCCTTCCTTCCTCCCTTGACAGTATTCAGTCTAAGCGACTGAGGGTTAAGGGCCTTGCACAAAGGCCCAACAGTTGCAACCTGGCATTGGTGGGGCTTGAACCAGCAAATTTCTGATTACTAGTCCAGCACCTTAACGACTAGGCTACAACTGCCCAATTTATAGTGGCCAATCCTTCCTTTCTTTCTTTCCTTCTTCTTTCCCTCCCATCCACCTATCCACCAATCCGTCCATCTACCCATCCATCCACTGGTCCGTCCGTCCGTCCACCCACCCATCCATCTATCCATCCATCCATACACCCATCCATCCATCCATTCATCCATCCATCCATCCACCCATCCATCCGTCCGTTCGTCCACCCATCCATCCACCCATCCATCCCTCCATTCATCCGTCCATCCATCCATTCATTCATCTATCCACCCATCCATCTATTCATCCATCCATCCATCCATCCACCCAGTCGTCCGCCCGCCCGCCCACCCATCCATCCGTCCGTTCGTCCACCCATCCATCCACCCATCCATCTCTCCATTCATCCGTCCATCCATCCATTCATCCATCTATCCACCCATCCATCTATTCATCCATCCATCCATCCACCCAGTCGTCCGCCCGCCCGCCCACCCACCCATCCGTCCGTCCGTCCGTCCGTTCGTCCACCCATCCATCCACCCATCCATCCGTCCATCCATCCATTCATCCATCTATCCACCCATCCATCTATTCATCCATCCATCCATCCACCCAGTCGTCCGCCCGCCCGCCCGCCCGCCCACCCATCCATCCGTCTGTTCGTCCACCCATCCATCTACCCATCCATCTACCCATTCATCCCTCCATTCATCTTCACGATTTTGAGATGTCAAATCTGGTGTGCTGGTGTGTTTTACCCCTGTGCCACCGGAACGTCCAATCTAAAAGTTCATGAACAACATTTTCACCTAGGTGTTTCTAAGTGAAGTCTTGAAATAAATGAAATCTAGAAATTTAAATTTTCAGCATTTAGCAGACGCTTTTATCCAAAGCGACTTACACAGTGAGCGGAACACAATGAGCAATTGAGGGTTAAGGGCCTTGCTCAGGGACCCAACAGTGGCAACTTGGTGGTGGCAGGGCTTGAACCAGCAACCTTCTGTTTACTAGTCTAGTACCTTAACCACTGAGCTATCACTGGCCCATTCATCATAGAAATAAACTCCTAAATTCTGTTATAATTAAAGCTTTATGTAAAATGGCATCTGGATACTGTCGGCACTACCTCTAACAGGATTTGTGACTGGATTGTTAATGTGGAAAACTGCTTGACACAGTGGGCTGATAGATTCCAAATTTACTTCACGTCCTGCCCCGACTGCCATGCGAATTGTCAAAACATCCAGTGTACTGATGCTATATTGGTTCTGCATTTGATATTCCCCGAGGCTCACACTGCTGGATGGAAGATAGCATTGACTGGGCCCACAAATCATTTTTAATGAATCCCTTTGTTCCCCGGTACGCCACATCAAAAAGCCAGACAGCTGTCATATTCTGTGCTGTTAAGTGCTTGTAGGAATTAAAATGATCTGATAATGAATTTATAGACGTCATGCAGAGGCTTGTGCTCCTTTTATTTCTTAAATCGGTTCTTTTAAAGTAAAACAGTGTAGATTTGGCTCCCACATTACACTTATCTGGATATTAAAGATAACAGTCGTCATTTCCTCATAGAACATTTTTTAATCAGGATCGGACGTTAGAGAAGAAAGCTTTTTGCTATCTCATCATTTCACTTTGTTGCTTAAAGCCCATAAACGTCCCTCAGATCCTTCTGGAAAAGTTGTGCAAATAGGAACACAAACCAACCGTTAAAGAGACAGAGACAGACAGAAAATGGGCTCTAATGGTGAGATCTGTGAGCGCTGATGGATCGGCCGTTCATTCACAGTCATTATGAAGTTTTCAGGGCGGAGAACGGGCCCGACGATGGATTTCTGCTGGTTGTTTATTCCAAACATGCGCTGAGACATAAATCTTCAGGTACAGCAGGAACGGGACGGTCGTTTGTACAGGACAGGGGAAACAGTTTAGCTTTTTCTTAGAGATGAAATGCTGTCTCTGTTGTCACGTCCTTGCTCGCTAATGCCAAAATCAATCTAAATTGAGTTATTGATAATTGCGTCAGAGCTTCATCAAAGATATTAGCAAATATACTGTTTAACAGTGTTAAACAATCACTCACTCACTTGGAGCCTAACCCAGCTTTTCAATAGGAGCAAGGCACACAGTAACACCCTGGACAGGGCGTCAGTCCATCGCATTGCAGAAACACATACATACACACACATGCACGCACCCATTCACCTATAGGGCAATTCAGCATCTCCAATTAACCTGACTGAATGTTTTTGGACTCCCACGAACACAAGGGGAGAACATGCAAACTCTGCACAGAAAGGACCTGGACCGCCCCACCTTGAGATTGGTAGGTAGGTAGGTGAGTCGGTAGGTAGGTCGGTAAGCCGGTAGCTAGGTAGGTCAGTCGATAGGTCTATAGGTAGGTCAGTCGGTAGGTAGGTTGGTAAGTCGGTAGGTCTATAGGTAGGTGAGTCGGTAGGTAGGTAGGTAAGTCGATAGGTCTATAGGTAGGTAAGTCAGTAGGTAGGTCGGTAAGCCGGTAGCTAGGTAGGTCTATAGGTAGGTAAGTCGATAGGTCTATAGGTAGGTATGTCAGTAAGTAGGTCGTAGGTAGGTAAGTCGGTAGGTAGGTAGGTAAGTCGGTAGGTCTATAGGTAGGTAAGTCAGTAAGTAGGTCGGTAGATCTATAGGTAGGTTAGTCGGTAAGTAGGTAGGTAAAGTAGGTAGGTAAGTCGATAGGTTAATGGGCAGGTAAGTCAGTAGGTAGGTAGGTCAGTGTCTCCAACTAACCTGACTGCATGTTTTTGGACTGTGGGAGGACACCCATGAAGACATGAGGAGAACATGCAAACTCCGCACAGAAAGGACCCGGACCGCCCCACCTGGAGATCAAACCCAGGACCCTCTTGCTGTGAGGCGACAGTGCTACCCACCGAGCCACCCTCAAACAATCATTAATTTCTTTATTTATTTATATGAAGAGCTTAATCCTGGGCTTAATCAACATCCAAAAAATACAGAGCGGTCATCAAATCCATTATAGGTCAACACAATTTATTTACATTTGAAGCATTTAGCAGAGGCTTTTTATTTAAAGCGACTTACAGTACTTTGACACTATTCAATCTAAACAACTAAGGGTAAAGGGAACAAAGGGTGGATGGGTATCTTTAAATTAACGACCGCGGTTTTGGAATGGGGTTTACATTTGTCGCATTTAGCAGACACTTTTATCCAAAGCGACTTAAAATTATTACTGATACAGTTTGAATTGTATTAAATTGAGGTTTAAGTGCCTTGCTTAGTGGCCCAACAGTGGCAACTTGGCAGTGGTGGGGCTTAAACCAGCAATGTAATGCATACTATTCCAGTACCTTAATCGCTAAGCTACCACTGCCCTGTCGGAATGGGTTTTGGAATTAGATGGCCAACAAGCTCGGGTGTCCACATACTTTTATTCATATATTGCAGAAGTTTGAAAGCATCTGTTGATGGGTTTTCCTTTCTTCCTTCCTCCCTTGACAGTATTCAATCTATGCAATTGAGGGTTAAGTGCCTTGCTCAGGGGCCCAACAGTGGCAGCTTGGTGGTGGTAGGACTTGAACCAGCAATGTCCTCATTACTATTCCAGTACCTTAACCGCTAAGCTACCACTGCCCTGTCGGAATGGGTTTTGGAATTAGATGGCAACAAATGTCCACATGTTTATATTCATATATTGTAGAAGTTTGAAAGAATCTGTTGATTGGTTTTCCTTTCCTCCTTTCTAAGCAACTGATGGTTAAGGACCTTGCTCAAGGACCCAACAGTTGCAAACCAGTGACCTTCTGATTACTAGTCCAGTACCTTAACCTTCAGCTTCCTCAGCAAGGCAGTTGTCATCTTGGAGGTTGTGTTTGGGGTCGTTATCCTGTTGGAAAACTGCCATGAGGCCCAGATTTCGAAGGGAGGGGATCATGCTCTGTTTCAGAATGTACATGTTGGAATTCATGTTTCCCTAAATGAACTGCAGCTCCCCAGTGCCAGCAACACTCATGCAGCCCAAGACCATGATGCTACCACCACCATGCTTGACTGTAGGCAAGATACAGTTGTCTTGGTACTTCTCACCAGGGCGCCGCCACACATGCTGGACACCATCTGAGCCAAACAAGTTTATCTTGGTCTCGTCAGACCACAGGGCATTCCAGTAATCCATGTTCTTGGACTGCTTGTCTTCAGCAAACTGTTTGCGGGCTTTCTTGTGTGTCAGCTTCCTTCTGGGATGACGACCATGCAGACCGAGTTGATGCAGTGTGCGGCGTATGGTCTGAGCACTGACAGGCTGACCTGCCACGTCTTCAACCTCTGCAGCAATGCTGGCAGCACTCATGTGTCTATTTTTTAAAGCCAACCTCTGGATATGACGCCGAACACGTGGACTCGACTTCTTTGGTCGACCCTGGCGAAGCCTGTTCCGAGTGGAACCTGTCCTGGAAAACCGCTGTATGACCTTGGCCACCATGCTGTAGCTCAGTTTCAGGGTGTTAGCAATCTTCTTATAGCCCAGGCCATCTTTGTGGAGAGCAACAATTCTATTTCTCACATCCTCAGAGAGTTCTTTGCCATGAGGTGCCATGTTGAATATCCAGTGGCCAGTATGAGAGAATTGTACCCAAAACACCAAATTTAACAGTCCTGCTCCCCATTTACACCTGGGACCTTGACACATGACACCAGGGAGGGACAACGACACATTTGGGCACAATTTGGACATGTTCACTGTGGGGTGTACTCACTTATGTTGCCAGCTATTTAGACATTAATGGCTGTGTGTTGAGTTATTTTCAGAAGACAGTAAATCTACACTGCTATACAAGCTGTACACTGACTACTCTAAGTTATATCCAAGTTTCATGTCTATAGTGTTGTCCCATGAAAAGATATAATGAAATATTTGCAGAAATGTGAGGGGTGTACTCACTTTTGTGATACACTGTATATATATGTGTGTGTGTGTGTGTGTGTATATATATATATTTTTGTGTGTGTGTGTATGTATGTATATATGTGTGTGTGTGTATATACAGTATATATATACAGTATATTTTTGTGTGTGTGTGTATGTATGTATATATAAATATACAGTATATATATATACAGTATATGTGTGTGTGTGTGTATATATTTTTTTTGTGTGTGTGTGTGTGTATGTATGTATATATTTATATATATATATACTGTATATATATGTGTGTGTGTGTGTGTGTATATATACAGTGTATCACAAAAGTGAGTACACCCCTCACATTTTTGCAGATATTTAAGTATATCTTTTCATGGGACAACACTGACAAAATGACACTTTGACACAATGAAAAGTAGTCTGTGTGCAGCTTATATAACAGTGTAAATTTATTCTTCCCTCAAAATAACTCAATACACAGCCATTAATGTCTAAACCACCGGCAACAAAAGTGAGTACACCCCTTAGTGAAAGTTCCTGAAGTGTCAATATTTTGTGTGGCCACCATTATTTCCCAGAACTGCCTTAACTCTCCTGGGCATGGAGTTTACCAGAGCTTCACAGGTTGCCACTGGAATGCTTTTCCACTCCTCCATGACGACATCACGGAGCCGGCGGATATTCGAGACTTTGCGCTCCTCCAGCTTCCGCTTGAGGATGCCCCAAAGATGTTCTATTTGGTTTAGGTCTGGAAACATGCTTGGCCAGTCCATCACCTTTACCCTCAGCCTCTTCAATAAAGCAGTGGTCGTCTTAGAGGTGTGTTTGGGGTCATTATCATGCTGGAACACTGCCCTGCGACCCAGTTTCCGGAGGGAGGGGATCATGCTCTGCTTCAGTATTTCACAGTACATATTGGAGTTCATGTGTCCCTCAATGAAATGTAACTCCCCAACACCTGCTGCATTCATGCAGCCCCAGACCATGGCATTCCCACCACCATGCTTGACTGTAGGCATGACACACTTATCTTTGTACTCCTCACCTGATTGCCGCCACACATGCTTGAGACCATCTGAACCAAACAAATTAATCTTGGTCTCATCAGACCATAGGACATGGTTCCAGTAATCCATGTCCTTTGTTGACATGTCTTCAGCAAACTGTTTGCGAGCTTTCTTGTGTAGAGACTTCAGAAGAGGCTTCCTTCTGGGGTGACAGCCATGCAGACCAATTTGATGTAGTGTGCGGCGTATGGTCTGAGCACTGACAGGCTGACCCCGCACCTTTTCAATCTCTGCAGCAATGCTGACAGCACTCCTGCGCCTATCTTTCAAAGACAGCAGTTGGATGTGACGCTGAGCACGTGCACTCAGCTTCTTTGGACGACCAACACGAGGTCTGTTCTGAGTGGACCCTGCTCTTTTAAAACGCTGGATGATCTTGGCCACTGTGCTGCAGCTCAGTTTCAGGGTGTTGGCAATCTTCTTGTAGCCTTGGCCATCTTCATGTAGCGCAACAATTCGTCTTTGCCATGAGGTGCCATGTTGGAACTTTCAGTGACCAGTATGAGAGAGTGTGAGAGCTGTACTACTAAATTGAACACACCTGCTCCCTATGCACACCTAAGACCTAGTAACACTAACAAGTCACATGACATTTTGGAGGGAAAATGACAAGCAGTGCTCAATTTGGACATTTAGGGGTGTAGTCTCTTAGGGGTGTACTCACTTTTGTTGCCGATGGTTTAGACATTAATGGCTGTATTTTGAGTTATTTTGAGGGAAGAATAAATTTACACTGTTATATAAGCTGCACACAGACTACTTTTCATTGTGTCAAAGTGTCATTTTGTCAGTGTTGTCCCATGAAAAGATATACTTAAATATCTGCAGAAATGTGAGGGGTGTACTCACTTTTGTGATACACTGTATATACAGTGTATCACAAAAGTGAGTACACCCCTCACATTTCTGCAGATATTTAAGTATATCTTTTCATGGGACAACATTGACAAAATTACACTTTGACACAATGAAAAGTAGTCTGTGTGCAGCTTATATAACAGTGTAAATTTATTCTTCCCTCAAAATAACTCAATATACAGCCATTAATGTCTAAACCACCGGCAACAAAAGTGAGTACACCCCTAAGAGACTACACCCCTAAATGTCCAAATTGAGCACTGCTTGTCATTTTCCCTCCAAAATGTCATGTGATTTGTTAGTGTTACTAGGTCTCAGGTGTGCATAGGGAGCAGGTGTGTTCAATTTAGTAGTACAGCTCTCACACTCTCTCATACTGGTCACTGAAAGTTCCAACATGGCACCTCATGGCAAAGAACTCTCTGAGGATCTTAAAAGACGAATTGTTGCGCTACATGAAGATGGCCAAGGCTACAAGAAGATTGCCAACACCCTGAAACTGAGCTGCAGCACAGTGGCCAAGATCATCCAGCGTTTTAAAAGAGCAGGGTCCACTCAGAACAGACACTCAGTTGGTCGTCCAAAGAAGCTGAGTGCACGTGCTCAGCGTCACATCCAACTGCTGTCTTTGAAAGATAGGCGCAGGAGTGCTGTCAGCATTGCTGCAGAGATTGAAAAGGTGGGGGGTCAGCCTGTCAGTGCTCAGACCATACGCCGCACACTACATCAAATTGGTCTGCATGGCTGTCACCCCAGAAGGAAGCCTCTTCTGAAGTCTCTACACAAGAAAGCCCGCAAACAGTTTGCTGAAGACATGTCAACAAAGGACATGGATTACTGGAACCATGTCCTATGGTCTGATGAGACCAAGATTAATTTGTTTGGTTCAGATGGTCTCAAGCATGTGTGGCGGCAATCAGGTGAGGAGTACAAAGATAAGTGTGTCATGCCTACAGTCAAGCATGGTGGTGGGAATGCCATGGTCTGGGGCTGCATGAGTGCAGCAGGTGTTGGGGAGTTACATTTCATTGAGGGACACACGAACTCCAATATGTACTGTGAAATACTGAAGCAGAGCATGATCCCCTCCCTCCGGAAACTGGGTCGCAGGGCAGTGTTCCAGCATGATAATGACCCCAAACACACCTCTAAGACGACCACTGCTTTATTGAAGAGGCTGAGGGTAAAGGTGATGGACTGGCCAAGCATGTCTCCAGACCTAAACCCAATAGAACATCTTTGGGGCATCCTCAAGCGGAAGGTGGAGGAGCGAAAAGTCTCGAATATCCACCAGCTCCGTGATGTCGTCATGGAGGAGTGGAAAAGCATTCCAGTGGCAACCTGTGAAGCTCTGGTAAACTCCATGCCCAGGAGAGTTAAGGCAGTTCTGGGAAATAATGGTGGCCACACAAAATATTGACACTTCAGGAACTTTCACTAAGGGGTGTACTCACTTTTGTTGCCGGTGGTTTAGACATTAATGGCTGTATATTGAGTTATTTTGAGGGAAGAATAAATTTACACTGTTATATAAGCTGCACACAGACTACTTTTCATTGTGTCAAAGTGTCATTTTGTCAGTGTTGTCCCATGAAAAGATATACTTAAATATCTGCAGAAATGTGAGGGGTGTACTCACTTTTGTGATACACTGTATATATTTTTGTGTGTGTATGTATGTATATATATATATATATGTGTGTGTGTGTGTGTGCCTTTAAAAAGAGTAAAAGCTGTTTAGGAGGAGCATAGATTATAGGTCCGGGTCCCTTCTGTGTGGAGTTTCCACGTGGGTTTCCTCCGGGTGCTCCAGTTTTCTCCTACAGTCAAAAAACGTGCAAGTGAGGTAAATTGGAGATACAAAATTGTCCAAGACTGTGTTTGATATAACCTTGTGAACTGATAAATCTTGTGTAATGAGTAACTACTGTTCCTGTCATGAATGTAACCAGAGTGTAAAAAATGACGTTAAATTCCTAATAAACAAACAAACAATAACGATAGGTGTACCTAATAAAGTGCTCATGCATTCAAGCTATTTCAGTATATAAAGTACCTGATTTAGAGTTGAGAGCCTGAGAGATTTATTAGTAGTAATTTAGAAATGTGTTGATGTCGTTTATTATATTATATTAATGTATGAATGATTTATGGTGTGCTGGTTGATGCACCGTAGAATCATCATTTAATGGGAGTCAGCTGAAGGCAGGAATGCCAAAAACACTAAATCTGCTCCTACATTATTTATTTATTCATTATTTTTAATGAACCATTTCATCCTGGTCAGGAAAACACTGGCTATAATGCTAAAGTACATCATGAACGGGGTATTAACCCATCTCAGGGTATCACACACTCACACATTCGCTTACTCACACCAAGGGTCAGTTTTGAGTAGCCGGTGTGAGTAAACCAGAGTAAAAGCAGAAAATCCGTCCTGACCTGGAAAATTTATACAGATGATAACTGAAGGTGAGAATAAAACCTGTTAGAAGGGTACAATGTGGTTCAAAGTGTTACAGTTCCATTTAATCAGCCCCACTTACCATATAGAAGCACTTTGTAGTTCTACAATTACTGACTGTAGTCCATCTGTTTCTCTGCATGCTTTGTTAGCTCCCTTTCATGCTGTTCTTCAATGGTCAGGACCCCCACAGGACCCCCACATGGCAGGTATTATTTAGGTGGTGGATCATTCTCAGCACTGCAGTGACACTGACATGGTGGTGGTGTGTTAGTTTGTGTTGTGCTGGTATGAGTGAATCAGACACAGCAGCGCTGCTGGAGTTTTTAAACACCTCACTGTCACTGCTGGACTGAGACCAAACCAAACCAAAAAAAATCCAGCCAACACTAACACACCACCACCATGTCAGTGTCACTGCAGTGCTGAGAATGATCCACCACCCAAATAATACCTGCTCTGTAGTGAAACAGATGGACTACAGTCAGTAATTGTAGAACTACAAAGTGCTTCTATATGGTAAGTGGAGCTGATAAAATGAACAGTGAGTGTAGAAACAAGGAGGTGGTTTTAATGTTATGGCTGATCGGTGTATATACTATATATAGATATGTGTGTTGTTTGTAATGTAAAGTCAAGTGCAGGAAAATGTGTGTGTGTGTGTGTGGGGGGGGGGGTCTTTGAGTTATTGTGGTCAGTGAGAGGACACCCTGTGTATTCTGCTATTGTTATGATCAATGAGTCTGGGCTGCCCAACAACCTGTCTGCGGTGTCACTGTGTACTCACCACCACCGCCTTGCGATCACATTCACTCTGTACCTGATCATATGTGCTGTCTATAAGTTATAAAAGTGAGTAAGTAAGCTGGTAATTGTAATTGTTATTGTCTCCAGGGTTCAGCAGATATGCAGTCAGGTATGATGATCAGATTTGCATACGTCAATTTGACATTTCACAGGTTTTGCATTTTAGGTGAAATGAGGTTTGAAACCTAATCATCTTCAAAGATTCAAAGGATTAAATTTTACTTCTGTGTGTGATCATTATAAACATCTATTATTTAAATCCAAATTACATTTGATGTAACCATGTGTATGTGATGAATAATAATGTCATAAGAATAAGGCGGTTTCATTTTCTTTTAGGTAGAATTAAAACATGCTGATAAATAGCTGAGAGGTGGTAGGTAGTGGTAGCTCAATGGTTAAGGTACTGGACTAGCGATCTGAAGGTTGCCAGGCCAAGCCCCACCACTACCAAGCTGCCAGTGATGGTTCCTTGAGCAAGGCCCTTAATCCTCAAATGTTTGAATAGTATTCAGTCATAATTTTAAGTCCATTTGGGCAGAAATGTCTGCAAATTGCTATAAATGGTTGTCAGAAAGCAATGCATTGTTGGCGATTTATTATCCCACAGTGCCATAAGTAAATAAATTCTCGGCTGTGCATAACGATATCTCTATGGGAGGATATGGCTATGGCTATGCACAGAACCTGTGCGTGAAGGAGATTTCGGTGGATGAGTTGGTGCACAGGAACAACCCCACCCTCTGGGCCGCAGAGGTCGGGATCCAGTGGCACGAAGAGACGTTACAACTGGCGGCTTCCTTGGCTGCAGTGGATGGCCATGCCGTGTTCAGTGCTCAGACGTGCCCAGGACACTCCACAATGTCTTGCTGAAACCGCATTTCTGGCCGTCCAACACCCAGTCCTCCGGTGCCAGTCGCATGCAAGGATGAGCAAGTCCTAGTAGTTATCGCCGAGGGTTTAAGACCCGTCGGTTACCCTCACCTGGTTTGGTTCTGCCAAAACGGTTTACCGTTTTACTGTGGAACACATTACCACATATTCTCTGCCTTTGCTCTTTCTTCTTTTGCAACTTAGTTAAACACCTAAATAAATACTATAAATGTCCTCAGTGTTGTTTTTCCTTATCACCTTTTAATATGTAAAGGATATAAAAAATGTGCTATATAAATCCAATCTATTATTATTATTATTAGTAGTAGTATTATTAAATGCCTGAGATTTGCTCTTTAAATCTCCTACAGTATTAGACTGGACCAATTCCAGGTAACCTAGTATTAAATAAGTTTACAATTTTCACTAATTTCCCTTTATTAAATAAAGTATCTATCTATCCATCTATCCATCTATCTATCTATCCATCTATCCATCTATCCATCTATCCATCTATCTATCTATCTATCTATCTATCTATCTATCTATCTATCTATCTATCTATCTATCTATCTATTATCCTGTCTAGGTTAAACCCACCACTTACATTTTTAAATACATTTTATATCAATTACACTTAAACTCCATTATTACAATAATCACCATATAAGACCATACAATTCAAAAAAGTAACCTGAACCCCCCCACACCCCACTTAAAGTGGAAGATTCCATGGTTTCAAGATGATTTCACTTGTTGCCTACAATTCCCATCAACCCCATTTACCGGAGTGTGGCCGCCGCGCATGCTACGGCTACTTGGAGCCACAGGTGAGAGCTGGGTGACAGGGCATACAGGGACCAATGGTGAAGGAGCTGTCAAGTAAACGACACGGCAAGCCCCCCCTATCAGAGGTGCTACCCCACCCTGGCCACCCCATAAGTAAATAAATATCTCTAATGAAAAATACAAACAAGAAAAGTCAAATAAATTCTAAATTAATCAACCAATTTAAGCCAAAGTGCTTTTCAACTGTAGCTCTGCCACTGAACCTACACCACACAGCCCTTCAACGCTGAATTTCTGGTTCATTCATCTCACCCCGTTTAGATTACTGCAGCACTCTTTTCATTGGCCTTCCCACCAATATCATACAGTCTCTTCAATATGTTCAAAACTCTGCTGCTCGAGTTCTTTCATATTCTTAAAAATCTGCTTATATCACCCCAATTCTTTATCATTTACATTATCGGCATTTAGCGAACGCTTGTTATCCAAAGCGACTTACAGTACTGTGGCAGTATACTGTCTATGCAATTAAGGGTTAAGGGTCTTGCTTAAGGGCCCAACAGTGGCAGTTCAGTACCTTAACCACTAGGCTACAACTGCCCCCAACTACACTGGCTACCGGTCCCACTTCGTTTTAATTTAAAGTCCTACTGCTAACATACAAACTCCTCAATGGTCCGGGTCCATCTATTTATCAGAACTTTTACACCCCTATCCTTATGCACAATCTCTTAGGTCCTCGGATAGTGGTCAGTGGTGGTAAATTCGGTTCATTTTATGCACTCGGGTTAATCTAAATCACTCATGATCCGGTTCACGTGAGTTTGGATGTTCTCCCTGTGTCTGTGTGGGTTTCCTCCGGGAGCTCCGGTTTCCTCCCACAGTCCAAAGACGTGCAGTGAGGTGAACTGGAGACACTGAATTGTCCATGTCTGTGTTGGATATTACCTTGAGATATAACCGTTTCTGTCATGAATGTAACCAAAAGTGTTCAACATGATGTTAAAATCCTAACAAACAAACATGTTGGCATTTAAAAATACCAACTCACGCACTTTGGATGAATTACCATGGTACTTCTTAAGTGGTACAGTCCTAAAGTAGCCACATAACCAACACCAGTGTGTTTAACCACTTGTTTATTGGAATATTTAACTTATTACTTCGATTCCTGGACTGGAGTGAAGCCGGTTCAGCCATATCACAGTCCACAGTTTTTCCAGTGAGTCTGCTCACTCAGCTTGTGTACATAGCAGCAGCCAATCAGAGGACTCATAGGATCCGGGTTAATTGACACCTCGGATCTATCTATCTATCTATCTATCTATCTATCTATCTATCTATCTATCTATCTATCTATCTATCTATCTATCTATCTATCTATCTATCTATCTATCTATCTATCTATCTATCTATCTATCTATCTAATCTAATCTAATCTAATCTACCTATCTAATCATTATCCTGTCTGGGTTAAACCAACCATGTACAATTACACTTAAACCCCTGAAACGCCCCCACACCCCACTTAAAGTGGAAGATTCCATGGTTCCAAGATGATTCCACTCGTTGCCTACAATTCCCATCAACCCCCAGTGCTCAGGTCCTTCGACTCCCAGCAGAGCTGCCTGCATCCCAGATGAAAACAGGTAAGCAAATCCCTAAACAAAACCCCATTCTAAAGATGTTATTGCAGTTAAAATGCACATACAATAATCATAGACCTGAAGATCATCTACACAACAGTTGGTCATCCGAAAGATGTAAATAATTAAAAGAGTTTGTATTTGTTTGGAAGGTTTCTAATACTGGTTGTGTTTGTCCTGCAGAGCTGCAGTTAAGTGATAGTGTGTAGGGTTGAAATAAGAGTGTGTAGGGTTGAAACACTTTAATCATGAATTAAATTGTATGTATCTTGTTTTTATGAGCAAACTGTACAGTATTTACACTGTACATATGAGCACAGTGTATATATAAGCATACTATACAGTGATACCTTGTAACTCAACGTCCCCTAAACTTGAAATCTTTAAAACTCAATGCCCTTCATTGAGAAATTTGTACCCTTAAACTAGACATTTTCCTTAAACTCGCCGCGTGTGCGTTCAGCGCTTGGTTTGAACGGTGCAGTGAAACGTCATCAAAGTGTGAATATGAGACGAATCTGCATTTGTGTGGAATAAGCGTCAGATTCAGTCTGAAAGCTACACATGTATCTGTGTTCATCTGGATTTTCCTCACTGTTTCACTTTTAAACTTGTGTTACAGCTCGAGGTGCTGAGAAATTGTGAGAATCAGCTTTTCTGAGAGTCTAAAACGCTGATCGTAAGAAAAGTTTAATGTGGATTAATGTATTAAAAGAAGGAGACAGGAACACAAAACTTCTATTCATTATTACTGCTCATAAGTTCCTCCACTAATGAAATTCCTCGCTTGTTGTTTTGGTACAATAAGTGACGTTCAGCTTTGTGCACCGTCACACTCCATAGGAAATAACGGCACAGATGCTTCTCACGTAAATGCGCCTTTACTAAACTCGCTAAGGAATACAATATTCAAGCATCTCCACGATTAAAAAGCGTAAGGAAACAATAAAGAAGTAAAGCTAAAAAGCTTTTGTTGTATTTAACTGTTTTTAATTGTATTTCGGGTGGCACGGTGGCTAAGTGGGTAGCACTGTCGCCTCACAGCAAGAAGGTCCTGGGTTCGATCCCCAGGTGGGGCGGTCCGGGTCCTTTCTGTGTCGAGTTGGCATGTTCTCCCCGTGTCCGCGTGGATTTCCTCTGGAAGCTCCGGTTTCCACCCACAGTCCAAAGATGTACAAGTGAGGTGAATTGGAGATACAAAATTGTCCATGACTGTGTTTGATATTAAACTTGTGAACTGATGAATCTTGTGTAATGAGTAACTACCGTTCCTGTCATGAATGTGACCAGAGTGTAAAACATGACGTTAAAATTCAAACAAACAAGCAATAATTATATTTCAGTGTTGTTTATATTATATTTGTGTTATTTTCAGTGTATAAGTGTCAAAAACAACCTCATTATTTTACACAGTCCTATTATTTTATTTTGCCTAAAATATACACAGTTCCACGGGACCACGGAACGTATTAACAGGTTTCCCAAACATCCTTATAAGAAAAAAATACCTTGAAACTCAACGTCTTTTAAACTCAACACCACTCCCAGAACCAACTGACGTCGAGTTTCTAGGTACCACTGTATACTGTATATATGAGCATACTGTATGTCTAAGCATACTGTATATTTGAGCACTCTGCATTCTGGTTTTATTAGAATTTTAAATTCTGTCCCAGACTTTGAGTTCTACTTTGAATTTAAGTCCTCAACTCTGAACTTTCCCCTTTGTGAACATCAGCATACAAACTTAAATGCATATGAATGTTAATAACCTGCATACGCAGCAGCACATACAGTATAAAGCCATTTCTGAGTTCTCAGATCTGACTTATTTTAAAGTATGTTTTAAAGTTTGATCTGCTGCTTCTGGAAGGTATTCACATCTCGGTCTCTATGGAAATGTTTACCTCCAGCTATAGCAATCCTCAGAGAGTTTATGTTTCTTGAGTAAACACAAGCATTAGACCAGACTGACCTTCTCCTACACCAGGTCTAACCTGCCTCCAACCCGCTCTGTTATTAAGTGCACAGTGTCTGCTCTGACCTAAACTGTGGAGCTTTAACGCTGCTGAGGAAAGTGATCTTTAGTCCACGATTTCCCCCAGCTCGCCTTCTGTTCATGCTAGGTGTTATACGCAGGGCTATGAATTGTGGGTAGATTAGATCAGGAGTGATGGCAGCGTGTCTGTGTGATGGATTTTTCTGCTCCTCTGAATGCTCTGTGATGCACTAATGGATTCCACGGCAGCTCGGTGAGCGTATACAGTAATGTCTGACACCTCGACTTCTGTGTCAGTACCGATAGAAACTAAGTGCCGTCTCTGTTAAATTGTGCCTGCAAAGTTTGGATGGTCAGAAGAATCTGGACACCTCTCTTAACTACTGAGTTCAAGTGTTTAAGCCTCACATGTTGCTAAGATGAAAGAGTATATCCTTTCAGCTTAGAACATATTTAGGAAAGGTCCTTACCTGTTCTAGCATGAATGTGTCCCTGTGAACAAAATGATGTTCCCAAAGACATTGTTTGATTGTTTTGGAGTGGATGAACTCTAATGACCAGCACAAAGCCCTGACCCCCTACTAAAAGCCTTTAGATAAATTGTCTTAGTACTAGTGCCAGACCTTCAGTAATGGTCAGGTGTCCACATACTTTTGGCCATATAGTGCATGATGCCTTTGTCCAGCTCTACCCAGGTAGAGATGCCTTATCAGTATTTACATTTACATTTTCGGCACTTAGCAGAAGCTTTTATCCAAAGCGACTTACAGTACTGTGACAGTATACTGTCAAGGCAATTGAGTGTTAAGGGCCTTGCTCAAGGGCCCAACATTGCCAACCCTTAACCAAGCAACCTTCTCGGAACTACTCCGGTACCTTTACCACTAGGCTACAGCTGCCCTATTAAGCCTGACAAAATGAGTGGAGGTGGTTTTAATGTTATGGCTGATCGGTGTATAATACTATAATAATAATGTGTGCATCCCTTAGTTTAAGCCACTACATTGATTCATGAGAGTTGAGCTTCTAATATGGGTTCATAAAATAGTTTTAAGAAATAAAAATGCCATTATTGAAGCTTAGCTCTAGCTAAATGTGACTTTGCTGCTGTAATGTCGGGTATGGTTAACGTCTGTAGTCTTCAGTTGAATATACTGCATATAAATTCTATTAAAATTACAGCTGCATGTTCCAGCATTCCAGTACACACTTATAAAAGACAGATCATGTCAACTTCAGCTAGAACTGACCAAAGCCATTCCTCTAAATATAATTTCCACCAAGGAATGTAAATTTATTAAAAATGATCCTGCATTCCACGTTTATCTTGGTTAATTGCAGCACCCGTCTGACACAAGGGAAACAGAGAACATCACAGCAGTGTGAAAGAAGAGACGGACGGAATGGCCAGAGGAAGTTCCGTTCAGCACAAGTACCAGCCTGATCTCTCCTCCTTTTATCAGCCTGCGCTTTGTGTTGTTGCTTTACTCTGTTATTCTGATGCATTCTTGCCACTGGGGAGGACGATACAGATCCAGTTTGTTCCCATTTTAAAGCCTTAATGTTTGTTTGTTGCAGAGGGACGAATGAAAGACGTTCAACCATCTGACGTGCCTTTCATTTTCACACTCGCTCCTCCTTCCTGCCCTTGGGCGATTCGCTCGCCCTCGTTTTCACAAATCTCTCGCCATGTAGGAAAAATTACTATAGATCATTACGATAATCTTAGTTCATCTTACAATGTTAACTTCACTGACACCGAGGCTTCGGTTTACTAAAATCCTCTAAAGGCCCATCAAACCAATCGATGACCCCTTGGGCCTTGTTGATGGGGGCAGGGACATTGTCAACTCATTTCCATCAAGATATACACTAATCAGCCATAACATTAAAACCACCTCCTTGTTTCTACACTCACTGTCCATTTTATCAGCTCCACTTACCATATAGAAGCACTTTGTAGTTCTACAATTACTGACTGTAGTCCATCTGTTTCTCTACATGCCCCCTTTCACCCTGTTCTTCAATGGTCAGGACCCCCACAGGACCACCACAGAGCAGGTATTATTTGGGTGGTGGATCATTCTCAGCACTGCAGTGACACTGACATGGTGGTGGTGTGTTGGTGTGTGTTGTGCTGGTATGAGTGGATCAGACACCGCAGCGCTGCTGGAGTTTTTAAATACCGTGTCCACTCACTGTCCACTCTATTTGACATTCCTACCTAGTTGGTCCACCTTGTAGATGTAAAGTCAGAGAAGATCGCTCATCTATTGCTGCTGTTTGAGTCGGTCATCTTCTAGACCTTCATCAGTGGTCACAGAACGCTGCCCACCACCCAAAATATCCGATGATCCACCACCCAAATAATACCTGCACTCTGGTGGTCCTGACCATTGAAGAACAGGGTGAAAGCAGGTTAAAAAGTATGCAGAGAAACAGATGGACTACAGTCAGTAATTGTAGAACTACAAAGTGCTTCTATATGGTAAGTGGAGCTGATAAAATGGACAGTGAGTGTAGAAACAAGGAGGTGGTTTTAATGTTATGGCTGATCGGTGTATGACAATCATATATTACAGAATAAGAAATTAGCCCACACAGACCCCTGTTGTTGATCAGAGGAACCGTGTGCAGGTGCTCCTATTTTAAAAATGGGCTTTTTTGTGCTGTGGGATGTTTCTCTGCCCATTTTATACAAATTGTTTTGGGTAAAACGACTTTTTAATGGTGTTTTACTGCGTTTTAATCTATTAATGTTCCATTTGTGGCCATCCGCCTTTAAAAAGAACACAATGTGAACCAGTAACATAAAGTGATCTTCAAAAGTTTACTTTTAACAATGAACGTTTGCAAAGTTTTATCTACTTTCTGAACCCACCACACACACACGCACACAGTCACCCGTCCTGTGCTGACAGTTGTCATCAGTAAGCTGCCATTCTGGTGGCACAAAGTGCGTGTCATGCTGTAGCCGATACGGTGATAATGGGAGGGACGGCTCAGCCCACTGGGACCGGCGACTGACAGCTCCATCATTTTTAGAGAGCGATGTAAATTGCTTTTGAACATGGCAGGTGGGGAGATGTTTGTACAGGGCGGCCTCAGTACAACGAGATTCTCATTTCGGATTCTTAATGTGATTAGTGCTTTTAATCAATTTCCAGTCAGCGAGGTCTCGAAAAAACGTACCCACGGTGCCACTTAAGAATAGATTCATCTTTTTGATCAACCTTGGGCGCTTGTGAATATAAAGAAATTGTTTTTCTCTTTTGTCATTTGAAAATCTAAAACAACCAACATACACCGATCAGCCATAACATTAAAACCACCTCCTTGTTTCTACACACACTGTCCATTTTATCAGCTCCACTTACCATAGAGAAGCACTTTGTAGTTCTACAATTACTGACTGTAGTCCATCTGTTTCTCTGCATGCTTTGTTGGCCCCCTTTCTCCCCGTTCTTCAATGGTCAGGACCCCCACAGGACCACCACAGAGCAGGTATTATTTAGGTGGTGGATGATTGTCAGCACAGCAGTGACACTGACATGGTGGTGGTGTGTTAGTGTGTGTTGTGCTGGTATGAGTGGATCAGACACAGCAGCGCTGCTGGAGTTTTTAAATACCGTGTCCACTCACTGTCCACTCTATTAGACACGCCTACCTAGTTGGCCCACCTTGTAGATGTAAAGTCAGAGACGATCGCTCATCTATTGCTGCTGTTTGAGTCGGTCATCTTCTAGACCTTCATCAGTGGTCACAGGACGCTGCCCACCACCCAAAATATCCAGTGATCCACCACCCAAATAATACCTGCTCTGTAGTGGTCCTGTGGGGGTCTTGACCACTGAAGAACAGCATGAAAGAGGGCCAACAAAGTATGCAGAGAAACAGATGGACTACAGTCAGTAATTGTAGAACTACAAAGTGCTTCTATATGGACAAATAAAATGGACAGTGTGTGTAGAAACAAGGAGGTGGTTTTAGTGTTATGGCTGATCTGTGTATATTGAAGAATAAGAAATTAGCCCACAAAGACCCCTGTGTGAGTGTGTGTGTGTGTGTGTGTGTTCATAAGTACTTGCCTGTGAGTTACACAATTAAATAATTAACCAAATTAAATTGTACTAATTTCTTTATTTAGACTAAAACACTAAGCGATTTACTGTTTCTCAAACCTTCTTTGACATTTGAAGATCTGAAACAACCAGCAGATGACAAAATGACAAAATATAATTTTTAAATAATCGTCATATATTAAAGAATAAGAAATGAGCCCACACAAACCCCCCATGTGTGTGTGCGTAAGTACTTGCCTCCAATTTACACAATTAAGTAATTAACCAAATTTAATTGTACTATTTGGTTTAATTAGACTAAAACACAGGGGCTTAATTACTGCAGCCCTGTTGAATCAAAACATCACTTAAATAAAGCGTTTACAACGATGTTTTACAAGTAGGCTACAGGTCACAACAGGCGGGTAGCAAACATGGACCCCCTGCAATGCAGCTCAAGATTTAAATAAAATAAAAAAGCTATGGTGTATATTTTGTACTTTTAAAGGATGTCGTATTCAATACAACGCGTGCAGATGTGAGCTGGCTCAGCTTGACCACTTGGTGGCAAAGCAAATTTATCCTGGCGGTAATAACCTCTCCCTCAGCTCGGGTTGAGTAAATAATGGCAGAGAGATTGCGGCCGGCGCTGGCTGGAGGCGACGCTGAGCAGAATTGCACTTTTCTTTACTGCCATAGCAGCAACATCAGCCTGAAATAAATGGGCTTTGGCAGCTGCTCCCCTTTTTCAAACGCACCACTGTTAAATATGGCGGGGAGAGGCAGTAATCATCTCTACGCCGGTGTGCCATGATTTGCACCCGCAGTAGGCTGGATCGAGATGAGTACTGGGGATTTGGACGAACACAATCCAAAAAAGTAATAGTTTTGTTTGGCAGATAGGGTTGTTTTGTATTCGTGTTGCCAGCCGTTCTAGTGTATGGGTCCAAGCCATGTACAAGGGTGTAAAAATGTAAGTGTTTCCTCTCTGATCACCTGTTACCTAGTAATTGTGGATTATTGAACAAAGCATGATGTTACATAAAGTAAGATTTATTAAAACACCTTTTCTTAAACATACTTATATTTATTTATATAGGAAACAATACCAAAACCCTACCATCAACAGTGAAAAGTCATTTTCTCCTTGATTACTCAATCAACAAATTAGACTTAGACTTAGACAAACTTTATTGTCATTCATTATACACAAGTGTACGCAGAATGGAATTTCGTTGCAATTAGCTCGCATGGAATTTAAAAGTAGCATTGATACATGGTAGCATAGAAATTAGGATATAAAAGTATATGAAATGTACAGCAGCACAGATTTAAACTAAAAAAGTATATGATATAAATGGCAGCACATAATTAAAAAAAAAATAAAAGTATATAAATATATAGATATTTAGCAGCAGGAATTAAAATATAAAGGTATATGAATATACAATAGCAAAAAAAGAAAATATTATAAGGTGCAATAGTGAAAATGTGGCCTGTGAAGTTAAAAATTGTTTATATATATTTACAGAGGTAGATAAATGAGTGCACAGAAGGGCATGGTGTCTAGTATTGAACCTAGAATAGTTCAAGCAACATATAGCCGTTCAAAAGTGTTATGAGTTCAGCAGTCTGATGGTCTGAAAAACTGTTACAGAACCTGGCGGACCTGCACCGAATGCTCCGGAACCTTTTTCCCAGAAGCCAGCAGGGAAAACAGTCCACAGTGAGGATAGGAGGGATTTTTAACCCAGTTTGATTGCCCAATCAAAGTCATGTAACTCAATGCCATGGTCTTTATGCCATGGAAATCCCAAATGGGCTCTAATAAACAACATTAAAAGTTTTTTATTTACCAAACAGAGGACACTTTAAAAAGCAATAAATCTACCCAGTAGTGTCAGGCCTGCTGAAATTCCTACAAGGACTCAGTCAGCTCATCCTAAAGGTTAAAAGAGCCCAAAAAATCTAATAGACGTCTCTGGTCTTAGCTACGGTCAGTGGTCAGCAATTTGTAATACAAACAAGACAAAGAAGATAAAAGGATTTATGAGGAAACCAAGAGAAAAAAGTAAATTAGTGTTTAAAGTATTTTTGACAGGTACCATAAATACACTGATCAGCCATAACATTAAAACCACCTCCTTGTTTCTACACTCACTGTCCATTTGATCAGCTCCACTTACCATATAGAAGCACTTTGTAGTTCTACAATTACTGACTGTAGTCCATCTGTTTCTCTGCATGCTTTGTTAGCCCCCTTTTATGCTGTTCTTCAATGGTCAGGACTCACTGTCACTGTTGGACTGAGAATAGTCCACCAACCAAAAATATCCAACCAGCAGCGCCCCGTGGGCAGCGTCCTGTGACCACTGATGAAGGTCTAGAAGATGACCAACTGAAACAGCAGCAATAGATGAGCGACCGTCTCTGACTTTACATCTACAAGGTGGACCAACTAGGTAGTAGTGTCTAATAGAGTGGACAGTGAGTGGACACGGTATTTAACAACTCCATCAGCGCTGCTGTGTCTGATCCACTCATACCAGCACAACACACACTAACACACCACCACCATGTCAGTGTCACTGCAGTGCTGAGAATGATTCACCACCTAAATAATACCTGCTCTGTGGTGGTCCTGACCATTGAAGAACAGGGTGAAAGCAGGTAAAACAGTATGTAGAGAAACAGATGGACTACAGTCAGTAATTGTAGAACTACAAAGTGCTTCTATATGGTAAGTGGAGCTGATAAAATGGACAGTGAATGTAGAAACAAGGAGGTGGTTTTAATGTTGTGGCTGATCGGTGTATGTTGCGTATCAGTTTGAAACTGACATACATGAATTAAAGTTATATCTTTATGTAATATAAAGAGGTGTGTGTGTGTGTGTGTGTGTGTGTGTGTGTGTGTGTGTGTGTGTGTGTGTGTGTGTGTGCTGGGCTTTATGGTGATGCATTGTGAGCACAGCCTACTCACCTGCACTGATATGACCTTGGTTTGAACGAATAATGGTCACAGCTACTCCTGCGATTGAAGAGGTTACAGCAGTCTTAACTGTTAAAAGGTGAACAAGTGCACGACTCTGTCGTGTGTGAATGGTGCGTCTACATACCTTAGATATAAAGGATCTAGATTGTCTTCGATTGTCCATAAATGTAAAAGCTATACAGAGAAAGTGCTTCTTTTAATGATGATTCTTTTCTTTAAACAATGTTTAAAAGATGATACAAATATTCAATTTTAACACAGGTTTCTGAACTTAGAAAAGGACAAAAATTGAATTCTTAAAATTTCATTATAATTAAAGTCTATTTGCAATTTTAAGTCTGTAAACGAGGGTAAGCAGTTTAAAATATGACACAATCAGTCTACAGTTGGAACATTTCTATATGTAAGACTTTTAGCAGACATCCCCCACTGTGTGATTTCCTGCAGAATACCTCTTTCTATTAAACACATACTGACTGACTGTACTAAATACTCACAGGAATACCAAAGACTGTGACAAAAATCTTTAACCAAGCCAACATGAAAACAATCCTTTTTTTTTTTTTTATGGTATAACTGTGCACATTTAAAGAACAACATAAGAATTATCTACCCTTCCAGCAGAGAATAAAACCATAGTGTAAGCACATCGTAAAACAGCTAAATAAATTAATATATAAATAGCCGCTCAGGTGGCGCAGCGGTAACGTACGCTAGCACACCAGAGTTGGGGTTTCGAATACATCATATCGAATCTCAGCTCTGCCTTTCCGACTGGGCTGGGTGGCAGCATGAACAACGATTGGCTGTTGTTTAGGGTTAGAGGGTAAAAAAAGTCGGATCATAGGTCCTCATAACTGGTGCAACAGCGGCCCCTGCTGGCGCCCGCACAGGGCTGAGGAATAATGCTGATGGGAGTGTGGCCCTCCGTACACAGTGCCCGTCAGTGTATGAACTCGACTCGTGCAGGTGAAAAATGCAGTCTGTACTGACTGTACGTGGCGTATGTCAGTTGAGAGGCGTCCTCAGTCAGTAATGAAGGGTCGAATCAGTATAGAGGACGCACTCAGGGTAATCGGACACGACTAGATTAGGGGAGAAAATTGGGGGGAAAAAGTGGGAAAAATTATAAATAAAAAAAGAAATAAAAAAATAACCCTCTGATGCCAATTCTCAAGCAGACTTCCAAGTGTTCATCAGTAAGGGTGGACCCATATTTAGACGTCATTATTTTCATGTGGGAATTTTTTTCCTCAGCCAGCAAGTTCCAAAATTGTCCAACAGAGGCGCTTGACTTCATATGAATGTTGGATTAAGGGTTAAAATTCCTCTGTCCGCTTCTTCCACGTATGAATGAAACAGCGTCTCTGCAGCATTCTTGCCCGAATCGAACCGTTTTTGGTTTTCTTTGTGCTTGGTTGTGCGCTCATTTTCACAAACAGTGCAGGTTACAAAAGGAATAATGCAAAAATGGCACAAACTGGCTACTGATGAATGAAAACTTTCTAGATTCACAGTGCTTTAAGAGGGCTGAGGTGTAGCTATAGTAACAAACAGCAAATTTAAGAAACAGTGGCCCCAATTTATGTCAATCACGTTGACCTGTTTGAATGAGGTGCGATCTACCAGCGTGCACTGTGCGATCAACTGGTAGATCGCGATCAACGTATTGGGCACCCCTGCTGTTCAGGGTGTCCCTAAAGTCTGGTTTTGATTTAAGAACAGTCCTTCGGAACCAATTAAATTCGTAAGTCAAGGGTCTACTGTATGTATGTGTGTGTATTTTAGTAAACATATAGTTGGTGATATTTCCTGTGTGTCTAGACTTTAGGGACACCCTGTAAAATGAACCTGTTAGCAATTCCTATGTGGAATTTAGGAAGTCCAATTTCTCAGTCACTGACAAATGTAAGAAAAGTGCCTGAAATTTCCCCTGGTATTTGTCTGTAATGATGGCGCCAAAGTTGCAATGTCATATGTGGCACTGATTTTCCAAAAGCTGAAATGTAAAATACGTAGCTGCTTCCCAAACTGCACATTATCATGTAACATAGTGATCGTTTACATAATGTTGTTATTTACAGTTGGTGTCTCTTCTCGTGGTTAACAGCGTATCATTAAGCTCCAGTGTGAATCCTAGTTATTCATATTTTATGACTGTGTTTGCTTGTTTCATTAGCATATATTTAACGTTACTGCAGTGTCTCAGTTGTAAACAGAGACGCACATCAGCGTTATTAACTTTTACCTCCCATGCAAGTGTTCATGTTAAGATAAATGAACAATTTATGCTTTGCAAACGATAATATTGATTTTGAGATGCATTTAATTGGTTCTTCACACTCACAAGACTCGACTTCATATTAGACTTGCTACCTGGTGTTTATTTATATTTAGCCATGAGAGCTTTAAGTCATGATTATGACAAGCAGTGATTATCTTCATAGCACATCAGATTATTTACCAGCTGCATCCTAAAGCACATCCAATGTGATACACAGTGTGTCACTGTAATATTTCTAGTGTTCTAATTAGACAAATAGTAAAATAGTAAGTTGTTTAGGACACCTGTCTACATGAAATTGGCTTCTAACTTTTAAATGGACATTGTTTAAAGAGTTTTACATTCCCATCAACATTTAAGACTTCAATTTCTTCTATTTTAGCATTTTTGGCACATTTCTACAGTATCTTTCAGACCAACAAACATTGAAATTAGACAAAGAAACCACAAGGAAACAAAAATCCTTTTTAAAAATTGTAATTGCCTCATTTAAGGTAAATGTATATGATTCCACAATAGAATAGAATGTCTTTATTCGTCATATATACAACCCAAAATCAAAAAAGGTTGGGATAGCATGGAAAATGCAAATAAAAAAAATAAAAAAAACACAGCCAAAAAAGACCCGGAACCTGACCACAATACACGTTTCCACTGTGATGGTCCATCTTAGATGCCTCTGAGCCCAGAGAAGTTGATACGGCTTCTGGTAAGGTAAGGTAATAAGGTAAGGTAATAAGGTAAGGTAAGGTAAGGTAAGGTAAGGTGATACCACGGGGGGAAATTTGCAGTGTTACAGCAGCTTTCAAAAATATAAAAATAAAAAATTGTGTGTTTACACATATGTACACATATTAAAAAGTAGAAAGTAAGAATATGTAAAAAATTACAAAATATAAACAGTATTTTTAAAGAAAGTTAACCAAATATTGCACAGTTATTAAAATGTATTGCACAAAGTACAGCAGGTATTGCACATATTAAAAAAGTTATTGCACTTCAGAGAATATTCAACACCATGTGAATTATTGTGATGGAGGTGATTATCTGCGTTTGGGGTGGTGCTGGTTGTATAGCCTGACAGCAGAGGGTAGAAAGGAGCTACGGTATCTCTTCTTTGAGCAACGCGGGTGAAGAAGCCTGTCGCTAAAGGAGCTGCCCAGTGCTGCCACAGTCTCATGCAGTAAGTGATCGGTGTTCTCCATTAAGGAAGACAGTTTGGCCATCATCCTTCTCTACAGTAACTCTGTATTGTAGAGCTTGACAAAGGTTTGCCAAAGTAATCCCTCACCCATGTGGTTATATCAGCTGTTGTTGAGTGGTGAATCAAGGGTGGAACTTTTTGAAAGACATGGGTTCAGTAACATTTGGCATAAAGCTAACACAACAGTCCACCATAAGAACATCATACCAACAGTCAAACATTGAAGTGGTGGTAGTATGTGGATGGTCTGGGGCTGCTTTGCTAATGCGGGTGGTAACCTGGATGGCTTGTCATAGTTGGAGGACACATGAATTCTGCTCACTATCAGAAAATCTTATTTGAGATTGTTTGGAAGTCAGTTTGTGATTTAAAGCTCAAGCACAATAGGACAATTATCCAAAAAACACAAGCTGGTCCACCTCTGAATGGCTCACATGGAACAAATCTAGGTTTTGAAGTGACCAAATCCTAGAGTCCAAATCCTGACTTGAATTTCATTGCAATGATGTGGCGAGACCTTAAAGGAGCAGTTTATGCATAAAAACCACCCAATGTAACAAAATTCCTCCACAGTGATGTTACTGATATCTGATATCTGACCTCTAGGACCGGAGCTGCCCGCCCCGTCTATAGACAAAGGTGCAGAGCTTGTGGGTTCTTGATCATAGAAACTTGTGGTGATCAGGATGCTGTCGTTCTGCCTCTCTTGTCCGATCACTCAGGTTTGATGACGGTAGGGAGGTGGGCGCTGATGTCCTGTTAAAGCCTTCATGACCTTGTTACCTGCTCGCTCTCCCTTGTAGTTATGCTGTAATAATTAGGGGTGCCGGAGTCTAAAGCTACTCTCTGCAAAACTTATATTTTACTCTTAATGATTTCACATGTTAACTACATATTCTGTTGTTTTACCCCGAGGGTAAAGCCTGCAAGTCGAGACGGCTTGCCAACAATGCTGCTCCTGCTAGATGTGACGGAAACCTGGCTTGTTTGCACTTGTTTTGGTTTTTGGTCTGTTGGTCCTGGATTCTGTAAAGTTGCTTTGAGACAATGTTCATTGTAAAAAGTGCTATATAAATAAATTTGAATTGACTTGACTGCCAAAAGTGGCACAATCAGTTATTGGTTTAGGGGGGCAATTGTGTGTTGACATGGATTTTGAATCTTTATCATTATTAAATGGAATTTACATTTGTTGGAAGATCTGAAGCTTTAAATTTGACAAATGAGCAAAACCAGAAGACATTAGTTAGGGGGCAAATACTTTTTCACAGCACTGTATCTTTAGATTTCTCATTATGAGAACCCAAACACACATAAGCAGTGTAGCAATAATATACAGTTATATAAGAACTGCTCTCCAAACCTTCCACAGCTTCAGATCTCCTCCACCCAACCTTTTTCTAACCTTTGCTCACTTTAGTCATGATCAGCTTCAGGGATGCTTGTTTTCATCCCGGTTCCCATGACGATCTCGCCTCATGCGTCGGCAATTTAGATAAGTAGCGCCGTCGTACCCTGTTCACCATCTGTCTATGCAAGATGGAATTTGTTTTGTCGCCCCGTGAGGAGGAATTCACATTGGCGATGCACCACGCCGATCCTCCGCTTGTTCCTCTAAATTATGCACGCGTCTGATGCATTATGCATCTGCTCTGAAACGCTGGTTATTGTTTCATGTGTATGTAAGCAGGTCGGTTATTTGGCAGAGTTTATCATAATCCTGGTCTGTCTATCATCTCAATAGCAGTGTTTTGGGTTTTTTTGTTTGTTTTTGGCCGCTGATCCAGCCAGGGCTTTTTGTGTCCAAACATGTAGCTCGTCGTGAGCGTCTTGGCACAGTGAAATGTGAACAAATGGCACTGAGCAGGGGGTAAATCTTCATGTGGCAATACAGTAGCTCCTCCGAACACATGCACTCTCACTCATGGGTTCATTAATGAGGCAAAAGTTCGGAAACAGCTGATATAAACAGTGGGCATCTTCAATTAATAAAGCAGCTTACAATCTTATAACGTCTAATTGTTTTCTTTCTCTGAGCAGACAAAGTAAGTGAACATACTAGCTCACTAAAGCTCTTGTTTGTACTGTAATGTTCCCTCCATTCAATTTGTTCAGACTCACAAGACTTAACTTCAGATTTGACTTGCTACCTGCTGTTTATATCTATTTATTTTTAGCCATGAGATCTTTAAGTCACAATTACGTTAAGCAGTAAATATTTACGTTTACAATTTCAGCATTTAGCAGACGCTTTTTATCCAAAGCAACTTACAGCACTGTGACAGTATATTAGGTTTAGAGCATTGCTCAATGGCCCAACAGTGGCAACCGGGCAATGGTGTGGCTTGAACCAGCGACCTTTCGGTTACTAGTCCAGTACTTTAACCACTACGCTACAACTGCCCTTGTAGTTGTATCTTCAAAGCACGATGTGCCTGCTCGGGGGCAACTCGGCGTTCGCTCGGGGCTCGAAACTCAGTTCATGATTGCTATGTGTGAACTGTCAACGACTGGATCCGACACAATAAAAATATCTAGCCTGTTCAATATCTGGACCTCTCGCCGACTCAAAATCGTTGCGACTGGCAGCAAGTGCTACGTATGTCGGACTACAGCCAATGAGAACGCAGGATACGGGGTGAGGGGAACCCGGGGGAGGAGTGTAAAAACGTGGGACGGGGCATAATATATCAGAATTTCTATCAGAATACATCAGCATACACACAAGCTTTACAGTATTTGTGACCTCGCCAAACCATAATACCCATGCTGCATTGCAAAAATACTTATTAACCTCCAACTCACTACAGAACAGACACCCGCTACGCTGGTCGTGTAGCCAAATCCACTCTGATTCATTTATTTTCTCCCTGATTTTACGCTGCACATCAGCGCAAAAACAACTTTGATCGCTCGCTACTTGTTGAGGTGCATTTTTGGACGTGGTATCATTAAACCCCTCGTCACTTCTCACGTGTTTTTGTGACAAAACATAGTTTGGGAGACTGCGATTCCTTCTGATGGTAGATGGTGTAGTGTGTGACCCCCTATCTCTGATCAGTCGTGTAGTGTGAAATACACAACGACTTAAAAAAATAAAACCTTTGGGATGAATTGGAATGTTGATTGCAAACCAGGCCTTTTTGTCCATTTACATTCTCAGCATTTTGCTTTTATCCAAAGCAATTGAGGGTTAAGGGCCTTGCTCAAAGGCCCAACAGGCAACCTGGCAGTGGTGGGGCTTGAACCATTGACCTTTTGGTTACTAGTCCAGTACATTAACCACTAGGCTACAACTGCCTTGCCCTTGTCCAATATTAGTGTCTGGCCTCACAGATGCTATGTTAATTGAATGAATGAGCACAAATTCCTACAGATAGATTTAAAAAAGTTGTGAAATGCCTTCCCATAAACCCAGTAATGTAGAGACTGTTATAGGGGTAGAGGGGTGGGGTCAATAACTTTATATTTAGGCATATGGTTTTGGAATAGGTGTCCACATACTTTTGATCATTAATGTAATTGAACTAGGGCGGCACGGTGGCTAAGTGGGTAGCACTGTCGCCTCACAGCAAGAAGGTCCTGGGTTCCATTCTGTGTGGAGTTTGCATGTTCTCCCCGTGTCTGTGTGGGTTTCCTCCCACAGTCCAAAAACGTGCAAGTGAGGTGAATTGGAGATACTAAATTGTCCATGACTGTGTTCGATATAACCTTGTGAACTGATGAATCTTGTGTGAAGATAAAACTACCGTTCCTGTCATGGATGTAACCAAAAGTGTAAAACATGACGTTAAAATCCTAATAAACAAACAAACAAATGTAATTGAACTACTTTACAATTCTTGTACCTAGTATTTTCCTGCTGGGCGGCCCAGTGGCTAAGTGGGTAGCACTGTCGCCTCACAGCAAGAAGGTCCTGGGTTCGATCCCCAAGTGGGGCGGTCCGGGTCCATTCTGTATGGAGTTTGCATGTTCTCCCCGTGTTTGTGTGGGTTTCTTCCGGGTGCTCCGGTTTCCTCCCACATCCCAAAGATGTAAAAGTGAGGTGAAATTGTCCGTGACTGAAATTGACCATTGTCTTGTGTAATGAGTAACTACCGTTCCTGTCATGAATGTAACCAAAGTGTAAAACATGAAGTAAAAATCCTTATAAACAGTATTTTCCTGCTAGTACATATAGTTTACAATATGTATTTATTAAATATGCATTAAAATCCAAACTGCTGGGACGGTTGTGTATTAACAATACATGGACTTTAATGTGATGTTATCAGTGCATTCAAATATTCATGCATCAAGACTGAACGTTATAAAATACTCAGAACTTGGAGAGGCAGCAGAACACATTAGCACAAACGTTAGAAACAAGTTTAATTAACTGAACTGAACACACAGACGAGACCAAAAACACCCGGAGCGACACGTCCACACAGTCAGGAAAACACAGATCATACTGGAACAGTAACGAACAAGAGAGAAACACAGAGCAGCAATATACAAACTACAGACGGACGAGGTGAAGAACAAAGAACACAACACCACAAGAATGTGCATTGAACAGGGAAACTATGTAAACACACACACACACACACACACACACACACAAGAACCTAATAAAAACCTACAAGCAGGAAAACAAGACAAAATCAATAAATACATTAACCCTTTAATAGTCTCACCAAGAAAATAATGATAAAAAAATCATTTCTTTGCATTTTTTTTAGTTTCTTGGGACTAAACCAACAACTAACAATTAATATGAGCCTAATTAATTAATGAGCCTCGATCAAACAGCTGAGATGATCACAAATGATGCAGCTTTCATGGATGATTTTTCTTCTGCTAGTCAGGTTGACATAAAGGTTAGAAAGGCTGTTTTCTTAAAACCACAGTATCATCTACCAATATTTCTGAGTTTAACATGTCAACCAAGCACTACATATGGCCCAAACAAGATTATTTAAATACAGCTTATTTTTACAGCTTAAGTATTTGGACTCAAATAAGCTCAACCAAATGGTTAAACAGACCCTAACCTAACGTAATGTGATCACTAGATAGACAGACAGACAGACAGACATACAGACAGACAGACAGACAGACAGACAGACAGACACAGACAGACAGACAAACAGACAGACAGACAGACAGAGAGATGATTGATAGATAGATAGATAGACAGACAGATAGATAGATAGATAGACAGATAGATAGATAGACAGATAGACAGACAGACAGACAGACAGACAGACAGACAGACAGACAGACAGACAGACAGACAGACAGACAGACAGATAAATTATTGGCCTCCAGTAGTTGAACAAGCAAGAACTAATACAAATACAAATAAAGTATGCAGGTTGTAGTGAATGTACAACGTGCAGAAATACAATATACAATATGCAAAAATTATGTGCAAACTGAGCATCTGGCATAACAAAATAATAGAAGAAGGAGTGTATGTATTCTTATAAACAATAGGGCATAATGGCTAGGTGGGTAGCACTGTCACCTCAAACCCCAGGTGGGTCCATGTCCTTTCTGTGTGGAGTTTGCATGTTCTATATAGGTGTATATATAGGGATAATTATTAAATATAAAAGTATATCAAATATAGGTATGAATTAGCATAATAGTAGTAATATACAAATAGTTTATTAGTTTGAGTTACTAACCTAGATACAAACTAGAAATGCTAATCATTATGCTTATTGCTTACTAAGAACTAATCTGAGCTGACTAGAGAAAATGTGAAATTATAAGAACAAAAAGCAAGCCGATGAATAACAAACAACAATGGCTGACCATGGGAACAAAACATAAGGGTACTATATGGGGCATTTGCTTTCATTTTTACTGCTCTGTAAGTGCCACCCCCTTCAAAATAGGCAAATCTAACATTATTAATACTATCAAAGCATAATAATCTATTACGACTGCCAAGGAATAAGTGTATCGTTTAAGAGCTTCTGTATGAAAGCCTTCAGCTCCTCGTCATCTACAAGATCCAAAGTGTCCTCTCAAAGCTCAGGGTTTGATGGTGCTTTCAACATTTCAGCCTCTGATTCAGAATTCAAATGTAAAATGTATTATTTATTTATTAATGACACCCCCCTGAGATGAAGTCTCTCATTTTCAAGGGTGTTTAATAAACACAAATATAAGGAAAAACACTTTTAAATAAGAACATAACATGCACTTTAAATACGCAGCTCGTTCCTTCCTTCTCACCCACATCACCAGCCTTCAGTGTTTATACAAAAAAGTGAACTGCAATGACCTGAATAATAAATCAATTATATTAGAATAAATACGTATTAAAGTAGTTTATTTTCTGTTGATTAAAAGAGGTTAAAAGATTAAAATAAAGATGAGAAAATAAAGATTTGGAATTTAAAAACCATGCTTTTACATGTCGTTATAGCTCTAAATGAAGCCACTTAAATACCCATGGGTCCATATTGTTTTTAGGGTCATATACTAAAGATGTAGATAAATAAATAAGTATAGATATGGGAATTAATATAGATACAGAATATAGATGATACTGTATATACTGGTAGCAGATAGAAAGGCGCCTGTGCAGAGTCCATAGGTGAAAAAGGGTTCCGCTAAGGGCTGTGCGCAGGTCGGAGGAGGCGTGAGCAGAGATGTACCCACCTTAACTTCAATCAGGGATCCACCAGCAGCGGAAGACAAACTGACTACACTAAATTGGGAGAAAATGCATAAAAATTGAAGAAAAAAAAAAGAATTGCCAAGCCTTTTTAAATCACACTGGGGAGAAGAAATTGCTCCAGAAGCTCATTCATCAGCTACTTGTACTACAGTACACCCAGCACCTCACCTCGTCCCACCATATGTACTCAGCCTGCAGGCTAAAGTCCACACATCTGTAAATGTGTAAAATGGAAGTGACGGGGCATACAAGCTTGTGTCTGGCACATACAAACGACCTGCTTTACAGGGTCTGCACCAGATGAATGAGTACTAACAACCCCCACGTGAGCCGTGAGAGCTCTCTCAAATACTGAAGAGTGATGAAAGATTTAAAGCTTTTTTATTTTAAGCTTCAGTAAACACACCATGATTCCCAGTATGCACATGGGAACACCTACGTGCAGGCCACTGGAGTTCCTCTCGTCAAACAATGACTTCATGGACCTCAGTTTTCACAGCAGCCAAATAAAAGTGAGAAGTTTATAGAGTATTCAAGTTAAACCATTATATCCACAATACGCAGGAGAATTGGTACATGGTGAGGGTATCAGGATTGGGTATTAATTGTTGCACTAAAGTCTTGTGACTCAGGTGACTCTCATTCTAGAGTCTCCACTAGATGGTCCCCAGGTCCAGAGCCATTCAGGCTAGGATTAAATTATTTATTAATAAAGAAAAATACATTCTCTCTCTCTCTCTCTCTCTCTCTCTCTCTCTCTCTCTCTCTCTCTCTCTCTCTCTCCATCCATCTATCCAACACCCATCCATCCAACATCATCTATCCAGCCAACATCCATCCATCCATCTGTCCATCCAACATCCATCCATCTATCTATCCATCCATCCAACATCCATCCATCTATCCAACACCCACCCATCCATCCATCCATCCATTCATTCATCTATCTATCCATCCAACATCCATCCATCTATTCAACATCTATCCATCCAACCATCCATCCAACATCCATCCATCTATTCAACATCTATCCATCCAACCATCCATCCAACATCCATCCATCTATTCAACATCTATCCATCCAACCATCCATCCAACCATCCATCTATTCAACATCCATCCAAAATCCATCCATCCATCCATCCAACCACCCACCCATCCATCCACCCATCCACCCAACCATCCACCCATCCATCCAACCACCCATCCATCCGCCCATCCACCCATCCATTCATTCATCTATCTATCCATTCAACATCCATCCATCTATTCAACATCTATCCATCCACCCATCCATCCAACATCCATCCATCCATCCAACATCCATCCATCCATCCATCTATCTATCCATTCAACATCCATCCATCTATTCAACATCTATCCATCCACCCATCCATCCAACATCCATCCATCCATCCAACATCCATCCATCCATCCATCCATCCAACCACCAACCCACCCACCAACCCACCCACCCAACCACCCACCCACCCATCCATCCATCCATCCATCCATCCATCCACCCACCCATCCACCCACCCATCCATCCATCCATCCAACCACCCACCCATCCATCCGCCCACCCACCCACCTCCATCCACCCATCTCCATCCACCCATCCACCCACCCATCCATCCATCCATCCATTCATCTATCTATCCAACATCTATCTATCTATCCCGCTATCTATCTATCTATCTATCTATCTATCTATCTATCTATCTATCTATCTATCTATCTATCTATCTATCTATCTATCTATCTAATCCATCTATCTATCTAATCTATCTAATCTATCTAATCTATCTAATCTATCTAATCTATCTATCTATCTATCTATCTATCTATCTATCTGTCTATCTATCTATCTAATCCATCCATCTATCTATCTAATCTATCTAATCTATCTAATCTATCTAATCCATCTAATCCATCTAATCCATCTAATCCATCCATCCATCCATCCATCCATCCATCCATCCATCCATCCATACATCCATCCATCCATCTAATCTGTCTAATCTATCTAATCTATCTAATCCATCCATCCATCCATCCATCCATCCATCCAACCATCCAACCATCCAACCATCCATTCATCCATATAAAGTTTCTACATTCAGTAGTGGTAGCCCAATTATTAAATAATTGGACAACAACAATTTTCACTTGAGCAAAACCAACATCCAGGCCCTCAATTTTTGGATCCCACCTGTAGTATATTAGCTCTAATTCTGTCTTCATTTGTGAATCCCATAGGTGCTCTTTAACTTGACTAGCATATTGAGAACTGTGGCCTGGCACAATATTGGGCTTCCCGCCATGTGGGTCACCAATGACAACCCCCAGTTGTTGTTTTGTACAGCTAATTATGTCCTGTGCTGAGACAGCATGTAGCTGCCAACAAAACACCTGCTTCAGGGACCCGCAAGTCCGAGTCCCTCCTTATACCAGTCCCGGGAGAAGACAAATGGCACCGACGTCCCGCGGTAGCCCTGTCACTACATGAGAAAGTTGTGTTTGGATGTAATGAGATGGAAGTAAACAGCAGGGGTGGAGCTGATGTACCAGCATGAGTGATTTTTCCAGGTCAACTCTGAAATCAGATAAATAAAGAGCAATTTTCAGGCTGAGCTTGTGTTTGGACATAATGAATTTATGGACTGTGTTTCACTCAGATATCTAATTATGCATGCTAAATTGCATGGTGCTTACACGTTATTCGGTTTAATGAGAGAAAATGGATGGGCTGAAATAGTGTAATTTGGGCTGCTAAGCCAGCTCATGTAAAAACAAGATAATTAAAAGCGAAGGAGGGCGTACAGCACACCGGGCACACATCAGCACCAGCTATTCTGCTCCCATGCCAACCATTCGGTGTTCCCTGCATTGGGTAAGGTGCATTGCAGGGTCGATATGTTGTCTCATACCGCAGTTCTCTTAATATTCTGACACTACATTTACATTTGTAGCATTTAGCAGATACCTTAATCCAAAACGACTTACAGTACAAGGACAGTATACAGTCTGAGCAACTGAAGGTCAGGGCCTTGCTGGCAGTGCTAGGGCTTGAACCAGCAACCTTCTGATTACTAGTCCAGTAACTTAACAACTAGGCTACGGCTTACTATGTTAGTGGTACTGAAACAATATATTAAAATACATACACCGACCAGGCATAACATTATGACCATTGACTGACCACAGGTGAAGTGAATAACACTGATTATCTCTTCATCACAGCACCTGTTAGTGGGTGAGATATATTAGGCAGCAAGTGAACACTTTAACCTCAAAGTTGTGATGGCTAGACGACTGGGTCAGAGCATCTCCAAAACTGCAGCTCTTGTGGGGTGTTCCCGGTCTGCAGCAGTCAGTATCTATCTAAAGTGGTAAACCGGCGACAGGGTCACGGGCGGCCAAGACTCATTGATGCACGTGGGGAGCGAAGGCTGGCCCGTGTGGTCCGATCCAACAGACGAGCTACTGCAGCTCAGATTGCTGAAGAAGTTAATGCTGGTTCTGATAGAAAGGTGTCAGAATACACAGAGCATCAGAGTTTGTTGCGTATGGGGCTGCATAGCCGCAGACCAGTCAGGGTGCCCATGCTGACACTGGACCACGGAGCAATGGAAGAAGGTGGTCTGGTCTGATAAATCACGTTTTTTTTTTTACATCACGTGGATGGCCGGGTGTGTGTGCGTCGCTTACCCGAGGAACACCTGGCACCAGGATGTACTATGGGAAGAAGGCGAGCCGACAGAGGCAGTGTGATGCTTTGGGCAATGTTCTGCTGGGAAACCTTGGGTCCTGACATCCATGTGGATGTTACTTTGACACGTACCATCTACCTGAGCATTGTTGCAGACCATGTTCACTCTTTCATGGAAACGGTGTTCCCTGATGGCTGTGGCCTCTTTCAGCAGGATGATATTAGGAACCAACACAATATTAGGAAGGTGGTCTTGGATAAAAGTCTTGGATATTAAAGGTTTTCACCTGTTTCCTAGACGGACAGTTAGTCATTAATCAGTTCTGACGTCAATAGTAATACTAACATTATAAGAGTGTATTAATAAAATAATAATAGTGTATTAATAGCGCCCCCTTGCTCAAACAAAGCAAAGACAAGCAAGCCATAAACAGTTTGGCAGACAAATATTTAACACGGCTGTATATCAAATCACTATTAAATCAGTGTTAATAGAATCTGGATTACTCTACGAGGGTGAATGTGTGTGTGATGTACATTTTTACTGTCATCTGAGCAGCTATGGATAAAAAATATGCTTTTAATACTACAGTATACAGTTTCTATTCCTTACAAAAATATACTGTATATATATATATATATATACACCAACCAGCCATAACATTAAAACCACCTCCTTGTTTCTACACTTACTGTCCATTTTATCAGCTCCATTACCATATAGAAGCACTTTGTAGTTCTACAATTACTGACTGTATTCCATCTGTTTCTCTACATGATTTGTTAGCCCCCTTTCATGCTGTTCTTTAATGGTCAGGACCCCCTCAGGACCACCACAGAGCAGGTATTATTTAGGTGGTGGATCATTCTCAGCACTGCAGTGACACTGACATGGTGGTGGTGTGTTAGTGTGTGTTGTGCTGGTATGAGTGGATCAGACACAGCAGCGCTGATGGAGTTTTTAAACACCTCACTGTCACTGCTGGACTGAGAATAGTCCACCAACCAAAAACATCCAGCCAACAGCGCCCCATGGGCAGCGTCCTGTGACCACAGATGAAGGTCTAGAAGATGACCGACTCAAACAGCAGCAATAGATGAGCGATCGTCTCCGACTTTACATCTACAAGGTGGACCAACTAGGTAGGAGTGTCTAATAGAGTGGACAGTGAGTGGACACGGTATTTAAAAACTCCAGCAGCGCTGCTGTGTCTGATCCACTCATACCAGCACAACACACACTAACACACCACCACCATGTCAGTGTCACTGCAGTGCTGAGAATGATCCACCACCTAAATAATACCTGCTCTGTGGTGGTCCTGACCATTGAAGAACAGGGTGAAAGCAGGTTTAAAAGGTATGTAGAGAAACAGATGGACTACAGTCAGTAATTGTAGAACTACAAAGTTCTTCTATATGGTAAGTGGAGCTGATAATAATAGACAGTGAGTGTAGAAACAAGGAGGTGGTTTTAATGTTATGGCTGATCGGTGTACATATATATATATATTACAGGATTCACATAGATTAAATTTCTCTCCACCATAACCTGAAACAATGGCGAGATCTGGAGCATCTGCAGAGAGAAGCGTGTTCTACTCAGACGTCTTTAACTCCTCTTCCTTCCACCTGCCGGGCATTTATTTATAGCTCTGTTTTCCCTGCATGCTGGTCTGTGCTGGAACAGGCAGCAGTTACGCCGGCGCTCTGCTGAGCCGTGTCTGTACTCTGGTGTGTCTGAGTAAGCCTCATCATGGAGTGACAGGATGTTATTAAAAAGCCTTTCGAGAGCCACTCAGCAAGGACACTCCAGTTAGCTCATCCCGGCCACCATGCAAACGAGCGGCGGTGTCGGTGCAGGCAGGTAGATCTGACCGTATAATTGCATTCACTCTGACACGGAAGGGCTGCTGGTTACGAGCAGCTGATGACGAGGGTTAAGAGCTGCAACAGCGTGGCCTGTTTTACACCTTATTCTTACCCTAATTAAAAAGTTTTGGACAGGAGCGAAAGTTTATAGAATAATCCACAGTAAGCAGGTGAACTGGTAAGAGATCACGGTATTTTAGGAATTTAGAGAGATGTTTTTCTATGGTTATTTCAACACAACAGGAGTCATTCTACACATGCTACAACAGCATGGATTTGCAGACAAAGTGTCTGTCTGAAAACCTAGTTAGCTGCCTTGCTGCCTACTGCCTACCTGATCAGCTGCCTCAGTAAGAGGATTCTAATAAGACATCAAACTCATAAGGCAGATTATTTAGACGCACTACTTAGACAGAGATTACGCAGTTTAACACAGTTAGCCTCAGACCATTCAAGCACGCCAGCTAACGTACACACTAGAACACCAGAGCTGGGATCTCGAATACATCATATCGAGTCTCAGCTCTGCCTGTCGGCTCAGCTGAGCGGCCACATGAACAACGATTGGCCGGATAGGGACTCTCTCTCATAACTAATGCAGTTGCGTCCTCTGCTGGCTGATTGATGGCGCCTGCACAGAGACGGGAAAAGAGTGCTGTCAGGGTATGTCTCTCCATACACAACGCTGAGCTGCACTGCACTTGACAAAGTGTAGGTGACAAAATGCATACGGCTGCTGCCCACGTGTCGCCTCAATCAGAGCAGGGATCGGCATTGGTGGAGAGGAAGCGTGCCGCAATCGGGCAATTGGACACGCTAAAAGGGAGAAAATGCATAAACAAAATATATTAATTAAAAAAATCAATAACATTTATATATATTTGAAAAGAACTGGTTGGTTGCTCCACATTCGTCTGACTTTGTCTTGTCTTTTTTTTGTGAGAAGTTGTGCCGCACTGAATGCTGGGATTGCCTTCACCTCTAAGGAACCATCGGACGCTTCCTCATTATCCAGTCATAGTTTCACTCAGAATTAAGGCACCTCAGGAGGAGCATTTATTTTTTGGTCAGCGGTGGTTGCCATTTTTGCCCAGTTTTAATTATTCCAACTTTGCGTGTTCATCTTGGTCTTGTTGGTGTTGGTTTGGGTCTTGGTCTTGTCTCGGTTGTTATGGTACATGGACGTGTATTGACGTTTTTTGGGAAGGTCCTGGTATTTTTCTTGTCTAGTTTCTGTATCTAGAGGTATGAGAATTGGTCTTGTCTGGGTATTGACTGATGTAAAGGGTTTATTAATGTATAAAAAATGAAAATAAGTCAAATAAAAACAAATCAAAAGGGACATTTAACATGTAAATCCAGAGCTAAAACACTACATTTAAATACGTGACACTACATAATAGGCAGCTTTATATTGGACGGTGCAGTTTACTAGTGTAATTGTTAACAGACAGGACACTGGTACAGCAGATTGTGTTAATGTTAATGTTGATGCTCTTTTAAACCTCGTGTTAAGTTACTGTTGGTGGAGTTTGCCTGATCTATTTAATAGTAATATAGTAGTACGCTCAGAGTTTAGTTTTAGTAGTTGGCAGTGTGCCGCCTCCTTCTTTTCATTTTCTTCCTTTTATTTATCAGTCCACCCTTCCAGCAGTATGTGTGTATATTTTACCCTTTTCTAATCTCCCTGACTGAACAGTACCGTACTTGTCAGGGATTTGAATGAGCTTTTAAAGAAGCAGAATATCTTGTCCGCATTAGCGACATTAACATATAGATTAAATGTTTTGCTTCATATCAAATCCTGCAGTTTACCAACATTTCCGAGCAGCTTCTGAGCAGATTTATTTATTAATTTAAAGTTTTGTGTACAGCTTTTCACAGGAGCAAGTGAGTCATTGGTGATCGTGTGGTCTGGGAGTCTGTCTATCTCTGAAGGACCTGTGGAACTTAGAGAGAGAGAGAGAGAGAGAGACCTCTTTCTCGGGAAGAAAGCGTTCACACGGGTCTTAATTGCCAATTCAATTCAGAAAACAGTCTAAAAGATATAAAGATGTACTGCAGTTGCCATAGAAACAAGCCAACATCATCACCCTTCAGCGACTGTGGCAAAAAGTGCAAATGCAAGGAGCATTGCTGTGCATCAATACACGATGGCCATTTTTGCCCCCTGGTAAGCTCATCAGGCTGGTTAGCATTCAGACACTGCAGAGAATCACAGTATATAGATACACTAAAGTGCAGGACCAAAATTAGGGATTAAATCTAGCATATGTCTGATTGAACTAACTGGTTTGCTGCAAGGCTTAACGTGACATTTTAAACACGTCTGTCATCAGAACACAGACTGTGTGCTTAATTCCCTCTCCACCCGTCTGTCGATGAGCTGAAGAAACCCTGTTGACAGTGAGAGAATTGCACATTACTCAGTAATTTACCCCTGAGTCTAGTACAGCGGTACCTTGAAATTCAATGTCAGTTGGTTCTGGGAGTGGTGTTGAGTTTCAAGGTATTTTTTCCCATAAGGATGTTTGGGAAACCTGTTAATGTGTCCCATGAACCTGTGGAACTGCATTTATTTTAGGCTCATGCAAAATAATGAGGTTGTTTTTGACACTTAAACACTGAAAATAACACAAATATAATATAAAAACACTGAAGTACATTTTAAAACAGTTAATCAATATAAAAATACAATAAAACCTGCACTTTAGCTTTACTTCTTTATTGTTTCCTTATGCTTTTTAATCGTGGAGATGCTTGATCTTGAAATATATATTCCGTTCAGTTCACATTCACATAAGCAGAAAAATAAATTTTTCTATGGAGTGTCATAGTGAAGCTTAATGTGACTTATTGTACTAAAACAACGAGTGAGAAATTTCATTAGTGGAGTGAATTTATGAGCAGTAATAATTAAGAGAATTTAGTGTTCCTGTCTCATTAAGCGTTTTAGACTCTTGAAAAAGCTGATTCTCACAATTTCTCAGAAGCTTGAGCTGTAACACAAGTTCAAAAGTGAAACAGTGAGGAAGATCCAGATAAACACAGATACATGTGGAGCTTTCAGACTGGATCTGACGGTTATTCCACACAAATGCAGATTCGTCTCATATTCACATTTTGAGGACGTTTTATTTCATTCAAATTAAATAAATACTTTTTTTTAAAAGGCTGAACATGTCGAGTTTAAGGTAAACGTCGAGCTTAAGGCTTCAGATTTCTTGACGCTGGGCATTGAGTTTCAAAGATCTTGAATTTAGGGGATGTAGAGTTACATGGTACCAGTGTATAGACCTTTTTTTTTTTTTTTTTTTTTTTTTTTAGAAGATACAGTTCATTACCAAAAATATGCGATCACCACTCCTAATTATTCAGGTGTTCATCATGTGTTACCCACTGTCGCCTCACAGCAAGAAGGTCCTGGGTTTGATCCCCGGGTGGGGCGGTCCGGGTCCTTTCTGTGTGGAGTTTGCATGTTCTCCCCATATCTGCGTGGGTTTCCTCGGGGAGCTCCGGTTTCCTCCCACAGTCCAAAGACGTGCAAGTGAGGTGAATTGGAGACACTAAATTGTCCATGACTGTGTTTGATATAACCTTGTGAACTGATGAACCTTGTATAATGAGTAACTACCGTTCCTGTCATGAATGTAAACAAAGTGTAAAACATGACGTTAAAATCCTAATAAACAAACATCATGTGTTACCAGTACCTGTTGCTAAAAGGTGTATAAAATCAACTTTACAAAATAGCTTATATACTCCCCGCTCTGTCACTTGGAAAAAAGCCTCTCTTGGTATGTTTTCTGATGATACCACCTGCCTCCTGCAGTGTAAATTGAAATTTATTAAAATATGAAATATGGTTAGCCTTTCCATCAGCTTGAGCCTGAAGTGCACCTTGGGAAATAGAGACCTAAGTCACACTGTAACATGGTGTAAGTGGCAAGGATGGTTATGGTGGGTCCAGGGGAGGCTGTAAATCACCAGGGTATTTAAATATTCATTTCAGTTTTCTCTGTGAAATTATTGTGAGCTCAATGCATGGGGCCAGTTTCACCAACACCGATGAGGCATAACATTATGACCACCTTCCTAATATTGTGTTGGTCCCCTTGTTGCTGCCAAACAAGCCCTGTAACTGTGATGCTCTGTGTATTCTGACACCTTTCTATCAGAACCAGCATTAACTTCTTCAGCAGTTTGAGCTACAGTAGCTCGTCTGATAGATGTGCATTAATGAGCCTTAGCCGGTTTACCACTGTTCCTTCCTTGGACCACTTTTGATAGACACGGACCACTGCAGACCGGGAACACCCCACAAGAGCTGCAGTTTTGGAGATGCTCTGACCCAGTCATCTAGCCATCACAATCTGGCCCTCGTCAAACTCGCTCAGATCCTCACGCTCGCCCATTTTTCCTGCTTCTAACATCAACTTTGAGGATAAAATGTTCACTCGCTGCCTAATATATCCCCCCCACTAACAGGTGCCGTGATGAAGAGATAATCAGCGTTATTCATTTCACCTCATAATGTTATGCCTCGTCAGTGTAAGTGCAGAGTGTTAATGATAAATCTAGTCGATGGCGTCATAACTATAATAATTTATGTCATTAAAGTTTGTCTTACATAATAATGTTGAACACTTTAGGATAAAATAAAACAAATGCAATTATCAATTTGCACATAAACCTGCGGCTTGTGGACTTAATGATAAACTGAAACATTCCTCCAGAGCTTAGAGGTAATATAAGAAGTTATATAACTACTTCAGGAAAATATTGTGGCGCTAAATCGATTCGAGCATTAAAGCTTAATAGCAGGACTTTGTATTAGAAATGCAGATGCTAGCCAGTGCAGATTCCAAACTCAGCACATTTAAATGTTTCTCTTTCTCTCTGTAATCTCTCTGTCCTCTGTATTTCCTCCCTCTTGGTGATTGACGTAGCACTCCACAGACTGGATTATGGATCATTCATTACTCTTAATGGGATTGAACCAGTTCCTCTTACCACTGTGCAGAGAGGAGGTTCATTTAAGTGGAAAGCACAACACATAAAGCACTCGTAAGAACTGTACTGTAAAGAAAAAACACTTACACGGGCTAGACGTGTGAATCATGGGTAATTAGTGGCACACAATGGGTGAGGATGATCTCATGGACAGTTGTGAGACGTTAAGTGGAAAGAAAATGCAGATGTAATGAATGAATGAGATCTAAAGCATGAGCCACCCTACATTTGCAGCTTTTTTCACAGATATACACTGATCGGGCATAACATTATGACCACACTCCTAATATTATGTTGGTCCCCCTTTTGCAATGTGTATTCTGACACCTTTCTATCAGAACCAGCATTAACTTCTTCAGCACTTTGAGCTACAGTAGCTCGTCTGTTGGATCGGACCACACATGCATCAATGAGCCTTGGCCGCCCATGACCCTGTCGCCAGTTTACCACTGTTCCTTCCTTGGACCACTTTTGATAGATACTGACGACTGCAGACCGGGACACACCCCACAAGAGCTGCAGTTTTGGAGATGCTCTGACCCAGTCGTCTAGCCATCACGATTTGGCCGCTCAGATCCTCACGCTCGCCCATTTTTCCTGCTTCTAACATCAACTTTGAGGATAAAATGTTCACTTGATGTTTAATATATCCCACCTACTAACAGGTGCCGTGACTAAGAGATAATCAGTGTTATTCACTTCACCTAACAGTGGTCATAATGTTATGCTTTGTCGGTGTAAACAAATAAATTCATCTAAAATACTCCATATGTGCTCTGTATGAGCTCTGTAGAACACAAATCATAATTGGTTCAAGACATATAGTTAGCATCGAAGACAGATTGTGTTTTGGTGCTATGCACATCAATCCTGTAAGTCGTTTTGCACCCGAGCTGTTGTTGATCCTAGACTTTTGAAATTCTCATTAACACAGCTTTTGACAAAGGCAAAGTCTTTTTGCTATAATGCTATGAACTTTGAATGCTATGAGTCTTTGTTCTTTTGGAAGTGAATGCTTTTTGCTTTATCAGCTTATCAAAATGTTAATCACCTGGTTTGAAGTCAGGTATACCTGCCAGTTTCTGGACAATAGGCAGCGGTAGCGGTGGTTAGGATACTGGGGTAGCAATTAAAAATTTGTTTGTTCAAGCCCTACCACCGACAAGTTCCCCTGTGGGCTCCTTACCTTACAGGATTTTTCAAGTGACCCACATCATGTCCATAATTTTTTAGGTGACTCAAATGATGCACAAATGATGCATCTTACTCTGTTTTGCTCTGTACAATCTGGTTCCACTGTGGTTTACAAGATGTAACATAAAACCTCCACAAGAGGGCGATCACTCACAAGTTCGTATTGTGTTTCTGTGCTGTTTAAATTTATTTACCTAATTATTACTATTTTCTCTGCAACCCATTTTTGGCTCATGACCCACCTAAGGTTGCAATGGTCAGGGATGGTATTTTTTATTTGATTAAATCCCACAATACTCGGAGCTCTTTTCTTTATGAGATCGACCCTTTGACACATAAGTACTAAACTCAGACCAGCAGTGTGAGGTCTATTATATAAATCTGAATTTTTTGCAATCAAAGATCGCCAACAGATGAGAGAATGAAATAAAATTAAACTCGCCAGAAGATGAGCGATCCCGGACAAACCCCCAAGTTGTTCGGTTCTTTGCCTGATTGCTTGATTCTGAGTTTGGTTCGTCGTGGTTCATCTTTTCTGGTGCCAAGAGATCAGTAAGAAATGACAAACACAGGCTGTATTTACTTTTCATATAAATCTCTGGAACCAACAATAAACAGGATTTGCTAAGAATAAGACAAGATGAAAAAATACCGATTAAGAAATATGAGGAACTGAGAATGACCGGGCAGAAAGAGACTTTTTCAGGCTATTGATGGCTATGTTGTCTGTCAAGGTATAATTGGAGCTTTAGGGGTGAGAGGGGTTAATTGTACGTGCCTATGAATGACATGTATCAAAGCTCTATCCTGTATTAGAACCCTAGTGGTGGAATATGTCCCCCCTGGAATTCCTGTTCAAAGACGTCAAACTTTGTTGTTATAGTTTATCAGTGTTGATCACTGGGTTTGAGATCAGGAATATGGGTAAGGGTACTAGACTAGCAACTAGAAGGTTGTTGGTTTAAGCCCTACCATTGACAAGTTGCCACTGGTGGGCTCCTGAGCAAGGCACTTAAACCTTAATTGCTCAAATTGAATGTATGTAGGTCATAATTATAAGTCGCTTTGGATAAAAGCATCTGCTAAATGCCTCAAATGTAAAGTTCCTCTACATCAAGCAGGTCAAACAATGGCTGCGTCCGAAATCGCATACTGAACAGGAAAACTACCCGGGTGACCTACTACATGTGCAGTCATTTTTGAGTATGCAAACACAGCACACTGCGGTCCGATAATCTATCCCATAATTCAACTAGAGCTACAAAGGCGTTCAAAGTGGGAACAGAAAGATGTCGAAAAGCCAAGAGTTGGTGTAAGTAAGACAAAAATTAAAAATGTTATGATTGTGTACAAACCTGAATAAAATGAATAATATAATACAATTTTGGCGAGTTGGGCTTTTAGTGAATAGTGGGGCTTTAACTGTGGCGATGTGATGTCATGCACTATGTGACGTTGGTAAGATGGCAGATGTAGTATGTCTGAGGTTGCGTGCATACTGCACACTTGCGTACTGAAAAAGCATACAGCTTTACCGGCCAAGCAGTGCGCACTGCCTCCAATCTAGTATGTACTGTTTAAGTATGTGATTTCGGGAACAGCCTCAAGTCTTTCAGGATGTTGGACAGTAAATGGCTTTCTTTAGTCTGTTGGAACAGAGTTGGAAGCACAGTTTAGTATACTGTATATAATTATTTTATACACCTGCTAGCAATGGGTGTTTCTGAAACACTCGGACTCTAATTAGGAGTGGTGTCTAGATATTTTTGATCATATACACTGATCAGCCATAACATTAAAACCACCTCCTTGTTTCTACACTCACTGTCCATTTTATCAGCTCCACTTACCATATAGAAGAACTTTGTAGTTCTACAATTACTGACTGTAGTCCATCTGTTTCTCTACATACTATTTTAACCTGCTTTCACCCTGTTCTTCAATGGTCAGGACCCCCACAGGACCACCACAGAGCAGGTATTATTTAGGTGGTGGATCATTCTCAGCACTGCAGTGACACTGACATGGTGGTGGTGTGTTAGTGTGTGTTGTGCTGGTATGAGTGGATCAGACACAGCAGCGCTGCTGGAGTTTTTAAACACCTCACTGTCACTGCTGGACTGAGAGTAGTCCACCAACCAAAAATATCCAGCTAACAGCGCCCCGTGGACAGCGTCCTGTGACCACTGATGAAGGTCTAGAAGATGACCGACTCAAACAGCAGCAATAGATGTGCTGAGAATGATCCACCACCTAAATAATACCTGCTCTGTGGTGGTCCTGGGAGAGTCCTGAGCATTAAGGAACAGCATGAAAGGGGGCTAACAAAGCATGCAGAGAAACAGATAGACTACAGTCAGTAATTGTAGAACTACACAGTGCTTCTGTATGGTAAGTGGAGCTGATAAAATGGACAGTGTGTGTAGAAACAAGGAGGTGGTTTTAATGTTATGGCTGATCAGTGTATATACTGTAATTCTAACTGAAGGTTTCTTCCACTGTGTGATGAACATATCTCATGTTTTGACAGGGTTTTTTGGATGAAAGAACGATATCATGTACATCAGCCTCTCTCTGTGGAATAAAAGATTGAGATTTGATAGTCATATTGTGCAGGCTGGAGCTCATTGTCAGCCCACAGCCAAACATTTACGGCTCATCTGCCACACCGCCTCCTACACAGACTGCATAAAAAGTGCTCGAGTTCTGCAGGATTAGTCAGTGCATATGTAGCTGCGCTTTACACAGCCTCTCCAGCTGAACGGGAGATTAAAAAGCTTCCCTTCAGATACATGTTTTTCATCGCATCGGCGGCCACATTTTAAAGTTCACATAAGTGGCCAAGGATCCCATCTGCGCTCTCCCTCATCCACTTAAAAATAATCACCGGAGGTAAAGAATGGCTGTTTCTGTGGAGCCCTGGTCAAGTAAACACTGTTATCAGCCAAACATGTCATGTGCTGCCTGAATATTAGTCAGACTGATGGGGCGGTGTTCCAAACCCCATCGGCTATTACTTTAGATCCATTAGAGCAGATTGCGTCTAAATCCGAAGTAGCTAAGGCTCGGATCTGTTGCTGGCGTTCCTGCTGGCTCGCTCTAATCATTATAACACTTTAAAATTAATCTCATGTGGAGCAGAGCAGGCGAGAGGACTCGGGGGAAGAATCTTAATCAGGAGGATTTGTCTGGGTCATTAGGTGTCTTGATTTCTTACAGCAGTTACCTGCACTTCTCCATTTCATTTTAACTTTCGTACATTTTAATATGTCTTTCTATCAGTAAACGTCTCTGTGCCAAATGTAAGTCTTTTAACTCAAGGCAGTTGCCTTAATGCCTACTGCCTACAGCTGCCTCAGTCGAGAGGATTCTAATAAGACATCAAACTCATAAGGATTATTTAGACGCACTACTTATACAGCGATTATGTCAAAGCGGTATTTGCTTACAAACCCACGGGCTGAGGCGGCACAACCCACTAGCACGCCAGCTACCGTCTCCCTCTGTGTACCAAAAACGGTTAAACTGTCCCTGACGAGCCTGAATCTGCAAATAAATGACACTTGTATAAGTCTACCTTTATACAAATTTAAAATCAATGAGAATTTATTTACATTTAAACAGAACTCTGTTGGTCGCTCCACATTCGTCCAGCATATTTGTCAGTGTTTGTGCCACACTGAATGCTGGGATTGCCCTCAGCGCTGAGGAAGCATCGGACGCTCCCTCGTTATTCAGTCAGATCATCACTCAGAATCGCCTCAGTAGGAGCATTTTAAGGTATCAAAGAATTTAGACACGCCCTCTTCTCGGATGACGTCACACAAGGTTCATCAGTTCACACAAGGTTATATCGAACACAGTCATGGACAATTTAGTGTCTCCAATTCACCTCACTTGCACGTCTTTGGGCTGTAGGTGGATATCGGAGCATCCGGAGAAAACCCACGCGAACACGGGGAGAACATGCAAACTCCACACAGAAAGGACCCGGACCGCCCCACCCGGGGATCGAACACAGGACCTTCTTGCTGTGAGGCGACAGTGCTACCCACTTAGCCACCGTGCCGCCAACAGTATGTGAAAACTTTCCAAAACTGTGGGAATTTATATGCAGTGGCCTCCAACCCTCTGCACTCAGTGTCTATGGGAATTTGTGCCCATTTAGTTAAAAAGCGTTGGTGGGGTCTGGTGCAGATACAGATCAAAAGGCCCGGCTCATCACAAAGATTTGTAATGCATTTTCACCAATCATCCTCCTGATCTAGTCGTATCCAATTACCCGATCGAGGAGATCTGACTGTTACACACCCTCTCTGACACGTGTGCAGTGGCGACCACTTCTTTTCACCTACACAAGGCGAGTCCATATGGGGTCCGAGTAGTGCAAGGAGAGTCACACACTGATCTCCATTATCCCGGGTCTTTTGTGCAGGCACCATCGTCCAGCCAGCATAGGTCCTAATTGTATTAGTCATGAGGAATCCAATTTGACCCTCCCTACCCCGTACAAGTTATTGTCCATATAGGCATCCAGATGATAGTAGAGCTGATTCGAACTTACAAGTCTGAAATATCACCACTGGTGATTAAAACCACCTCCTTGTTTCTACACTCACTGTCCATTTTATCAGCTCCACTTACCATATAGAAGCACTTTGTAGTTCTACAATTACTGACTGTAGTCCATATGTTCTCTACATACCTTTTCAGCCTGTATTCACCCTGTTCTTCAATGGTCAGGACCCCCACAGGACCACCACAGTGTAGGTATTATTTGGGTGGTGGATCATTCTCAGCACTGCAGTGACACTGACATGGTGGTGGTGTGTTAGTGTGTGTTGTGCTGGTATGAGTGGATCAGACACAGCAGCACTGCTGGAGTTTTTAAATACCGTGTCCACTCACTGTCCACTCTATTAGACACTCCTACCTAGTTGGGCCACCTTGTAGACATAAAGTCAGAGACGATCACTCATTTGCAGCAGCTCTATTGCTGCTGTTTGAGTCGGTCATCTTCTAGACCTTCATCAGTGGTCACAGGACGCTGCCCAATGGGCGCCGTTGGCTGGATATAATTTTGGTTGGTGGACTATTCTCAGTCCAGCAGTGACAGTCCAGCAGCGCTACTGTGTCTGATCCACTCATACCAGCACAACACACACTAACACACCACCACCATGTCAGTGTTACTGCAGTGCTGAGAATGATCCACCACCCAAATAATTCCTGCTCTGTGGTGGTCCTGTGGGGGTCCTGACCATTGAAGAACAGGGTGAAAGCAGGCTGAGAAACTAGTTCTGTAAAACTGACATCCTGTTCAGGTTGTATTCTTGCACTTTGCCCAGAATGAAGCAAATCTTCAAAATGAATTAATGAAATAAATAAATAAACAGAAGAGAACAACTAGTGCAGACAGTCAGTCTAGCATCAGAACTTCTAGCATCGTGACTCACCTGCTATTTGTGACTCAGGTCGTTGGTCTCAGAGTCTGTTCTTTAGAAATGAACCACCATGAACCAGTTCCTCATGGACAATGTGAGCAGGTTCTTATAAAAACCTCACTGGTATGATTCAGAAAAAGATGTACAGGTTAAATGAGGCAGTAAATTAAAATGATTCACCTTTGTGAATTATAATAATGTCTAATTGCGCTGTCACATTAATTAGGCTTTTGCTGTAATAGGCTGTTACCTAACAACCTATTTGGTTTATAAAAGTTTGTACCTGTGTAATTAAAATCACAGCATCCACCAACGTGGACTTGTGGGTTCTTCTCATTGTAACCTTCTATAACTGTATTAATTGGTAATATGTCATGTTTTAATGCAATGGGCTTTTTCTGGTGTATACATCAAACAAAATGGGGAAAATGCATTAAGTGAGGAGAAAACATCCAGCGAGTGGCAGTTTTTACAGCTGGAAAAACCTTGTTGATGATAGTAGTCAGAGGAGATAGGCTAGACTGGTCACACAGGGAACCATTCCTGTCAGGCAAGAACTGGAATATGAGGCTACAGTGGGCACAGGCTCACCAAAATTGTACAATTTGGAGGAAAAAATTTATACACAAACACACATACACACCATACACACACAAAACAGCCCTGAGGCTGAGGCATGGACTCCACTAGACCCCTGAAGGTGTGCTGTGGTATCTGGCACCAAGATGTCAACAGCAGATCCTTTAACTCCTGTAAGTTGTGAGGTTGGGCCTCCATGGATCAGACTTGTTTGTCCAGCACATCCCGCAGATGCTTGATTGGATTGAGATCTGGAGAATTTGGAGGCCAAGTCAACACCTCAAACTGGTTGTTGTGCTCCTCAAACCGTTCCTGAAGCATCGTTGCTTTGTGTCAGGGCGCATCATCCTGCTGAAAGAGGCCACAGGGTGTACATGGTCTGCAACAATGCTTGGGTAGGTGGTACGTGTCAAAGTAACACCCACATGGATGGCAGGACCCAAGGTTTCCCAGCAGAATGTTTCCCAGAGCATCACACTGCCTCCGCCGGCTCGCCTTCTTCCCACAGTGCACCCTGGTGCCATGTGTTCCACAGGTAAGCAACACACACGCTCCCAGCCATCCACGTGATGTAAAAAAAAACCTGATTCGTCAGACCAGGCCACCTGCTTCCATTGCTCCGTGGTCCAGTTCCAATGCTCAAGTGCCCATTGTTGGCATTTTGGGCGGTGGACAGGGGTCAGCGGCTATGCAGCCCCATACACAACAAACTGTGATGCTCTGTATATTCTGACACCTTTCTATCAGAACCAGCATTAACTTCTTCAGCAGTTTGAGCTACAGCAGCTCGTCTGTTGGATCGGACCACACGGGCTTCAATGAGCCTTGGCCGCCCATGACCCTGTTGTCGGTTTACCACTGTTCCTTCCTTGGACCACTTTTGATAGATACTGACCACTGCAGACCGGGACACACCCCACAAGAGCTGCAGTTTTGGAGATGCTCTGACCCAGTCGTCTAGCCATCACAATTTGGCCTTCGTCAAACTCGCTCAGATTCTCACGCTCGCCCATTTTTCCTGCTTCTAACATCAACTTTGAGGATAAAATGTTCACTTGCTGCCTAATATATCCCCCCCACTAACAGGTGCCGTGACGAAGAGATAATCAGTGTTATTCACTTCACCTGTCAGTGGTCATAATGTTATGCCTGGTCGGTGTATATATACATATACTGTATATATATATATATATATATATATATATATACAGTAAATATTGAATGTTAGGGTCCTGTGAATGATCCTACTCTTCCTCCATCCCTATTTCACCACCAGTGCTTACTTAATACAAGTATTTCTTTATTCTGAAGGCATTAGCGTGACCGCTTTGCATCTTAATATGCTTTCACTAAAAATTAAATGTCTTATATGTTGGGCATGTTTGATTTTTCATGTTAATGTGAGCACTTAAAATGTCAATCAAAAGTTGCAAATCTCTCAATCTCCATCACATTTTGTTCTTTTATTTTTTTTAGCAGCAGATTAAAGATCTTTGCAGCTCACTGCCGCTTTTCATCCTTATCTGCTGGGTAATTGCAGGGCCTCGTGCCAACACCAGTCTAACAAGTGCAATTAGGAGCAGGAACTTCAGCCGCACTTTTAGCTAATCACAAGAAAGTTGCACCGGCTGAGTCATTATACACACACACACACACACACACGCACACACACACACATGCACACACACACACACACACACACACACACACACACACACACACATATACATACGGAAAAGTGTAAAATTAATTGGGACAGCCAAACATTTATGTATATTTCTACAGGGAAGGATTTAATTGCTCCTTGAGAGAAATTTTCGAGCAGCTTTTATAAAGTTTTATCCAGCAGTTTCAGTAAAGACTGGGTTCAAAGTATGACAAGCTAAATATAGCTTTGTAGTTCTACAATTACTGACTGTAGTCCATCTGTTTCTCTACATACTTTGTTAGCCCTCTTGCATGCTGTTCTTCAATGGTCAGGTATTATTTAGGTGGTGGATCATTCTCAGCACTGCAGTGACACTGACATGGTGGTGGTGTGTTAGTGTGTGTTGTGCTGGTATGAGCGGATCAGACACAGCAGCGCTGATGGAGTTTTTAAATACCGTGTCCTCTCACTGTCCACTCTATTAGACACTCCTACCTAGTTGGTCCACCTTGTAGATGTAAAGTCAGAGACGATCGCTCATCTATTGCTGCTGTTTGAGTCGGTCATCTTCTAGGCCTTCATCTGTGGTCACAGGACGCTGCCCACGGGGCGCTGTTAGCTGGATATTTTTGGTTGGTGGACTATTCTCAGTCCAACAGTGACAGTGAGGTGTTTAAAAACTCCAGCAGCGCTGCTGTGTCTGATCCACTCATACCAGCACAACACACACTAACACACAACCACCATGTCAGTGTCACTGCATTGCTGAGAATGATCCACCACCTAAATAATACCTGCTCTGTGGTGGCCCTGTGGGGGTCCTGACCATTGAAGGACAGCATGAAAGGAGGCTAATAAAGCATGTGGAGAAACAGATGGACTACAGTCAGTAATTGTACAACTACAAAGTGCTTCTATATGGTAAGTGGAGCTGATGAAATAGACAGTAAATGTAGAAACAAGGAGGTGAAGCTCTGCTTCAGACTGGTTACAGGTAACTGCCCCCATATCCAAGTATGTATTTAACTTAATAAGTCACCAAAAGCACCAGTCCATTAATCAATGGAAAGTAATTAACCAGTGATGGTTACAGCAGGGACTAGAACCATCGAGGCAAAACGAAAACAGACTTCAGAGCTGCATTTGTTCTGGCTTTAGTGCAGAGGCGACAGTCCAACATTCGGGACGCAGCCCGGTCAGTGATGTGTGGGACAGAACGTCCCTTAACAGCTACAGAAAAGAGCAAGCTAAACACTTTAGTCCATTTTCTTTAAATGACAGAGTGAACGTCTGGCTGTTCTTGCTTCAGCTGTTGTCAGGACCGTTGATCTACTGTTCGTCCTGGTCCACTGAGACCAAGACACCCCATCCTACAGGGCTTCATAGTTCAGCAGTTTTACTCCTCAATCACAACCGATTTAACATCATTTTTGTGTTAATGAAATGTTATATTGTAATTTATATGGATTTACAGTTAGTGCTTATTCTCTCAAATAAATAGGATGACATTAGCATACTTATTTTACAGTTTAATTTATATAGAATGTAACTAATGTCTAAGTCCTGATATCAGTTCTGATCTTTAATATTCTGTGAGTTTCTCATTTTATATAAATACTTTTTCAACAACCATAAGTTTTCACCCAGATATTTTAAAACAACATTGTTACAGTTGTTTACAAGAAAAAAGTTCTTGATGACCCTAGCTAATAATTTTCTATACAGTTTAGTGAAAGATCTGCATCTTCTCTTCTGTGTCCATTCTTCGATATAAATAGATAAATAAATAAAAATATATTAATAGATATAAATAGATAAATAAAAATAGATATAAATAGATAAATAAAAAGTAAATATAAATAGATAAATAAAAAGTAAATATAAATAGATAAATAAAAAATATATAAATAGATAAATAAAAAAATATAAATAGATAAATAAAAAATTTTAATAGATAAATAAAAAATATAAATAGATAAATAAAAAGTAAATATAAATAGATAAATAAAAAATATAAATGGATGAATAAAAAAATATAAATAGCTAAATAAAAAAATAAATAAATAGATAAATAAAAAATAAATAGATAAACAAAAAAATTATACAAATAGATAAATATAAAAAATAAATAGATATAAATAGATAAATTAAAAAGATATAAATAGATAAATAAAAAATAAATACATATAAATACATAAATAAGAAATAAATATAAATAGATAAATAAAAAGTAGACAAATAGATACATTAAAAATAGTTAAAAATAGCTAATTAAAAATAGATATAAATAGATAAATAAGAAAAAAAAAAAAAAAAATTAAATAAATAGATAGATAAATAAAAACATAAATAAATAAATAAAAAATAAATATGTATAAATAGATGAATAAAAGAATAAATAGATGAATAAAAAAATGAATGAATAAATAAATGAGTGAATTAAAAAATAAATAAATAAAATGCACTACAGTCAAAAGTTTTGTTTTTCTTTTTTATTTGTATTAGTTTTATTTATTTATTTTTTATTGATAAGCAGTTTGGATCTAATGAATAACTTAAAAACATACCAAGTTAGGCAGTAAGCTGCCAGAGATTAAAGAAAAAGGTTAAGTTTAGATTAATGGGTGAAATGTCAATTATGAGTGGATGGATGGAGAGTTGGATGAATGGATATATGTATGGATGGAATAAAAGGATTGTAAGATAACTGTATCTATGGATGGATGGATATATGGATGGATGGATGGACGGATGGATGGATATATGGATGGGTGGGTGAGTGTTAGGGTGACTGGGCGGGCGGGTGGACGGACGGATGAATAAATGGATGGATTGATGGATGGCCGGACGGATGGATTTATCTCTTGACTTTAACATTCTGAATGAAGATACAGCTTTATGTCCTTCTTAAGACCTTCTCAGTGAAAAACAAATGCACCTTCTCTGCCCCCTTTAGTGCACGGCGAGACTTAAAAATAAAAATCTATTAAAATGGATCGACTCAGGAACGGTTCATGCAGTCACCATGGTTACAAGGTGGATGGGGTAAAAGCGTGTGGAATTCCTTATGGCCTCTTCACTGTGTGGGTTGAGATAGAATGATGTGAGAGCTCAGAGCAGGATGTAGAAGCTCTGATTACTCATCCATGATCCTTCATACCGTGCTTAGCTTGTTATAGACTTAGTGATTACAGGTACATGTACTGGTAGAGAAATCAGACTGGTTAAAATGTACTTCCTCCTTCCTGTCTTTCTTTCTTTCTTTCTTTCTTTCTTTCTTTCTTTCTCTTTCTTTCTTTTTTGTCTTTGTTTTCCTTCCTTCCTTCCTTGATTGACCTTTTTCCTACTAAGTTTACTGTGTTGGTATAAACATGACTCATGCAACAAGAGGTTTTGCTGTATTTATTATTATGTCACATAACACCAGAGGTGGAAAGTAACGAATTACATTTACTCACGTTTCTGTAATTGAGTAGTTTTTTTGTGTACTTGTACTTTTTAAAGTAGATTTTACAACCAGTAATTTTACTTTTACTTAAGTATGTTTTGTATTAAGAATTGTAATTCGCTACGTTTTTAATAACATCCATTACTGCAGCGGTTCCCAAACTGGGGGGCGCGCCCCCTTTGGGGGGCGCAGAAGCATGACGGGGGTGGCGCGTCTGACTTACGGTGGACGATAAACAAACCGTGTTTTCAGGTGTGTCAGGATTCATTCTGACAGAGAGTCTAGATCGGGGAGTCCAATACATCTATCGCTCAGTACACGCTGGGATAGTTCCTCATTCAAACAGATCAGCGGGACTGACATGACACGTGGCCACTGTTTGTTTAATTTGCGGTTTGTTACCATGACTACGCCTCAGCCCGCATAAAGCAGCGCTGATCTGGTGGAGAAATTGTAACCTACAATCTGACATTCATATGAAGTCGAGGGCCTCTGCTGGACCATTTGGAACTTCCACATGATTGACAGCTGTTTCGGCTCAACCTACATGTGTGAATCAGCCTTTTCCCTAAATATGGGTCCATCATTACTGATAAACACCTGAAAAACTGCCCGAGCATCAGCAGCTCCTGTCCAGAGACATAAACCTGACCGATACTGTTTAGAGCAAATCATCAGAATAATGTCAGTGTGATTTATCAGTCACTTGCTCTGTAAATCTGAATATCAATACAGTAACTGAAGCGCATTTAAAAAAGCTTCAAAGCTTTTTTGAAAAATGATGAGGGGACTGTAAAAAGTAGATGGTGATGACCTGTAGACTGAAACAGTAGATCTCAAGCCATGAAAGTGTGGAAGTGAAAGGGCACTCCTGGTCTAGATGTACAGAATGGCGAGGTATTTGACAGGGATAAAAAGAAAAACAGCCACTAATACACTGATAAGACTTAAACTCTCACAAATTGGCACAGATTGAACTTTATCTTTTTTTGCAAAGTGTTTTTAATTTTTGAAATAGCAGACTAATTGAGGGAGCAGTTCAGTGATGTCAAAAAGTAGTTTTATAAAGTCAAGTACAACAGAAATGACTGATGTAAAGGTTTTTTTCTCAACAAAGTTAAAATTGGCCTATTTTTGTCAGCATTTTGTTGGGGGGGGGGGGGGGGGGGGGTACGTGACAGATTTTCATCTTCCAAAGGGGGGCGTGACAGAAAAAGTTTGGGAACCACTGCATTACTGAGTAAAAAAAAAACGCTAAAAAAATCGCGTCTGGGCTGTAATCTAGGTATTGAGTAGGGAGGGAAGGGTGATTTTAAAAGTTTTACATGCTTGGAGTTTGATGTTTTGTTATTTGATAACATAGTCTGATGTCAAAAAATTGCAAAGTTTTGTCTCACATCCTGAAGGTTTTCTTTGGGTCATTTAGTTAAAGTCACAACACCTGTAACCTTGACTTGTTTTGAGTTATGAGAGTAGTATGATTGTTGTTTGGTATTTGTTGGTGATGAAAAGAAGGCTGGTCTATAGAATCCACAATTAATCCCAACTTCAGTGGTTATACAGTTTGAGAATATTTTATGGGATGGTCTGTACTAAAATGACACATTACACATCCCTAGATGTTTTAAATGTTGTATCAACATGTTTTTTTCTATTATATTTTAATTAAAAACAACTATTGTGAGATTTATATCCACTTGTCCTGTTTGCATTACACAGGAGAGACACCCCCCCCCCCCCCCCCCCCCCCCCCGCTGTTAAAAAAGTAACTAAGTAATGTTTACTCTGAGTACATTTTAAATGAGTTACTTTTTACTTGAGTAGACTTTTAGACTAGTAACTTTACTCGTACTTAAGTAAAAATTCATTAAAGTATTAGTACTTTTACTTGAGTACAATATTTTAATACTCTTTCCACCTCTGCATATCGCTTGGACAACAGTTTTTACTTCCCAAAAGTTATAACGGTCCCTCTGAAACTTTTTAAACAATGGTAGAATTCTCTTTTCAGTTTTTAATGGGAGTTATGTCAGGAGATTACAGGGCATGTAAATGTAATTTATATTTTATGTCTTGAGTGGGTATTTTTGTTCTATGCATTGTCTTGTTGGAACAATCTTTCCAGATTTAGTTCTTTACTAAAATGAAATTCTCATCCATTATCATCTTTGAAATGTCCAGTATTATAATGCTCCCACGTCCACTCTTAACCATGCACATGGACTATATGCTTAATACTTATTTCTCCAGACATAAATCCTGAATAATTGCTAGATGTTTTTGTGTTGTATAACCAGCATTTGCTGTTCCAAAGTGTTCTAATTATTTTGAGAGCATGTTGTAAAATCTGATCTGGCAAACCGTGAAGTTTCTCCAACTAATTGTTCTGACAGGGATGTTTAAAGTTGTGGCATTTTCTGTTTAAGTTGTTCTCCATCCACCACAATTGCCATTTGTTGGAAGGGTTTTATGTCACAAGAAGCAGTGAAACCAGATGTGCTCTATATGTTCTACTTTTTTATTTTATTTTAAGATTGTGACTTCCACTGTGGCTCATTGGAGTCCTGGGGTTTTAGCTGTGGCTTTGTAACCTTTTCCAAGCAATTGTGTCACCTTTTTTCCTCTCTTTTTAATTCTATGTTCGCTTAATTGTAAGTTTCTTACCAATTACACCTGGCTATTTGATTTATTAATCAATTTATTTATTTTTATTTTTTTTACAAAAAAGTCAAATTGCTTTTACTTACAATTGTTGTGCTACATGTTTAATTTGAAATCGTTTACTGTAACTACGCAGCAACATGAGAAATCTGAGTTAGTGTGTGTTTCTACTCGTCAGCTTTGGTTTGATTAAAACAAACCCTGGTGCGATTGCTCGTTTAGTGCTGTTCTGGTGCCCAGAAAAACGAATTTCTACACAAATTCTGGTGCAATTCGTTTTAGGTGTGAACACGATACAAACTGAACCAAATGAACCAAACAGGATGTGATGTCACAAGATCTGACACAAAACACACAGCTAGAAAAGAGAATGCATTGGAAACAATACCACCAGTTATACACAGTTGATAAGTGCATTAAGTCCAGCATGGTGCGTTGTTCTGACGCCTGACTTACAAAATATACGTCATACCTGTGTCATACATGATCCGAACACACAATATTCAAAATGATGTTTTTTTTAATAGTTTTATTACAGATTTTCTTTATAGATGATAACATTTCCTAAAATAGTCACATTATACATACACAGGTTCCTGGATGGTAGAGCAGTCTATAATATCAGCCCACAACTGACACAATCTTACACCATTACAGACATCCCAAGTCTCCTGGAAGTTCCGGGAGTCTACCGCATATACATATACTCCCTGATGCCCGCAAGTCAGATAAAATCTCCCGGAATCTAGAACGAGCGGCCAAGAGCGACACACACACACACACACACGTGCACGCAGGTGACACAGACTTTTTTCCCCGATCGCGTATTAAATCCATTATCTGATATACAATCTAGCGCACTGTGTAGGGAACATAAATTAATTGTCTAATATACTGTTTAGTGCACTATGTAGGAAACATATCCGTTATCTGATATACAATTTAGTGCACTATGTAGGGAACATAATTAATTATGTAATACACTATCTAGTGCACTATGTAAGGAACACAAGTCATCATCTAGTTATACTTTCTAGTGCACTATGTAGTGAACATTAATGCGTTATCTAATACACTATGTAGGGAACATAAATCCATGATCTGATATACAATCTAGTGCACTGTGTAGGGAACATAAACCAATTGTCTAATTCACTATCTACTTGCAACTTGGGATGTCTGCGTAAGATCTGATGCCTGGCTTAGAAAATAAACGTGATAACTACATCATACATCACACAGTGTATTATTTGTATTATTTTCTTGTTTGGTCAGGACCAAGGGAACCAAACTACACTTACAAAGCACTGTACATGTCATCACAGATGCCTCTGTTCAAAGCATTTTATCAACTGTGTCTGAATTCAGTGTAAACAATTAAGAATTAATGGCTCTAGAATTAATGGGAACTAGAATTACTCCTGTGAGTGGGAACTTCTTGTGGGGCTTAAACCAGTGATCTACTGATTACTAGTCCTGTCCTTTATCCGCTGAGCTACCACCGGCCTGTATGTACCAGATTGGTGTAGCAGGATGTGGTGCAGCTTCAAAGCCTCTCCCAGTGTTCTCTGCTGCAGTAAGCCAATGCCCTGGCGCTAAATGAAATTACACACAGCGTTTGGACCAGAAGGTTGTAAGGACGGGGTGGGGGATAGCGATAGCAGACTCAGGTCCCCCCAGCGCTTCTATCTGCGAGCTCTGGATTAGCGTTCGGGAGTAGCTTCATGTCGCGAAGAAAGCTTATCTCCGAGACCGAGAACGTGTAGGCGGAGATCAGTGAATATTCATGTGTGGCGTTATTCTCATATCACACGCATATCTTCCTTTCTCTGTGTTGTTATAGTCAGTACTTTCCTTCCTTTGCTAGCTTTTTGCATTCTGTGCTGGTGATTGAAGTGCAGCCAAGCGTCCAGTGTCGGTACATAGAAAAGCTCAAAGGCCGGTTTCAAACACAGTCTCAGGTCACTAAATCCCACAAAGAAAATAGAGAGAAAAGCACCGAGCTGGAGAATTCGGTGATAAACAGAGCTTTCTGCCGACTCCATCCACATCAACTCATTTTCTCTGCTGGAACATTTTCCTCATAGTGAACGACTGAACACGATGCTTATCACCGATACTGTCAGATAGTGAAGACGTCTGCTTCTCTCTTGTCTGATTTTATCTCCACGCTGTATCATTTATCCTACTGCAATGTTTTGTAGTATGAAAAGCTTTGAATGTGGATCTTAGTGACACAGGAGGGTTTGGAGTACACAGGATTTGTGGGCTTCCACAGCGCCTGTCTTTCTAAGGTGTGGGTGCAGAAAAAAATTAGACACGCCTGTTAGTCATTTACATTTCTGGCATTTAGCACACACCTGTATCCAAAGCGACTTACATTAGTGTGACAGTGTACAGTTTAAACAATTGAGAGTTAAGGACCTTGCTCAAGGGCCCAACAACAGCAACCTGGCAGTGGTGGGTCTTCAACCTTTTGATTACTAGTCCCGTTCCTTAACTGCTAGGCTACAACTGCCAACGCATTCTACAGTACATACCTGGATACAGTTACAGACAAAAGGTTACTTAAGCTTGTGACATTGCTGTTCTATTACTTTAAATACAGCGGTACCTTGGGAGTGGCGTCGAGTGTAAAAGATGTTGAGTTTCAAGGTATTTTTTCCCATAAGGACGTTTGGGAAGCCTGTTAATGCGTCCATGGTCCCGTGGAACTGCATATACTCTCTTTTCCACAATAAATAAACTTCTCAAACCAGTTGACAATACTACCAATTCCTTTACAGTTGACAAGTGTAACTCTTACCTCTCATTTTTTCAAACAAAAGTTGAGAATATCCACAATTTTCTGACAGTTTCCCCTGTCATCTCTGTTTCTCCGCCTATCTCATCTCAATTTATTACCCAGCCTCTGTCTCAGTTCTCACCTGTGTCTCTTTTGGACCTATCTGAGATCTTAACAGGGATGCGAAGCTCCACTTGTGTTTTGGATCCTGCTCCATCAAAACTTGTTAAGGGTTGTTTTCCAGTTATCTCATCACTTATCACAGAGATAATCAATTCCTCTCTTAGTTCTGGCTCAGTCCCTCAATCACTCAAATTGGCTGCTGTTACTCCCATACTTAAAAAACCTGGACTTGACTCTAACATTATGAGTAACTTTCGGCCCATTTCCAATCTTCCATTTCTGTCGAAAATACTGGAACGTGTTGTTGCCTCACAGCTCAAAGATCACCTAAATTCCAATAATCTATTTGAATCATTTCAGTCTGGTTTCCGCCCCCAGCACAGCACTGAGTCAGCCCTCCTCAAAGTCACAAATGACCTTCTTCTTTCCTCAGACTCTGGACAAATTAATATTCTCGTCCTCCTTGATCTTACTGCAGCTTTTGACACCATTAATCACTCCATTCTTCTGTCCCGCCTTGAATCCTCTGTCAACATCACTGGTACTGCCCTTTTGTGGTTAAGGTCATATCTCATAAACAGACAACAGTTTGTTAATATCAACAATTGTAGTTCTGCCATTGCTCCACTGTCCCAAGGCGTTCCCCAAGGCTCAGTGTTAGGTCCCCTTTTGTTTATTCTTTATATGCTCCCCCTTGGTGACATCATACGTCGGCATGGTTTACATTTCCACTGCTATGCTGATGATATTCAGCTTTACATCTCCTCCAAATCCATTAATACTGAACTTCACTCCACTCTGACAAATTGCATCACTGAAATGAAATTGTGGATGAAAGCTAATTTCCTCAAATTAAACTGTGAAAAATCAGATATGATCATCGTAGGTCCTACAACCCTGGCAAAAACCACAAAAAAATTTCAAATTACCATTGATAATGACACTTTGTCTCCGTCTTCTAACATCCGAAATCTTGGTGTAATTTTTGATAGCAACCTCTCTTTTGACCGCCATGTAAATCACATCACCAAAACTGCTTTCTTTCATCTAAAAAACATAGCACGTCTACGTCCATCACTCTCCTTTTCTGCCGCCGAAACCTTGATTCATGCTTTTATTACATCCAGAATTGATTATTGCAATAGCATCCTTTATGGTACATCTAACAAAATCCTAAAAAAACTTCAGTATATCCAGAATTCAGCTGCTCGCCTCCTTACTCATACTCGCTCCCGTGATCATATTACACCTGTTCTACAAAAACTTCATTGGCTTCCCGTTGCTCAACGCATTCAATTCAAAATTCTTCTATTCACTCACAAAGCTCTCCATAATCAGGCCCCATCCTACCTCACCGACCTGCTCCATCAGCACATTCCCTCCCGTAGCCTTCGCTCTTCTGAGGCTAACCTACTGTCCATACCCTCTAGGACCAAGCACCGGACCTGGGGTGACAGGGCCTTTTCCATAGCTGCTCCATCTTTATGGAATGCTCTCCCCAAACACCTACGAGATTGTCCTGACCTGTCCAAATTCAAGTCACTTCTCAAAACTCATCTATTCAGAGTGGCATTTAACTTGTAACAACACAAAATAAATGCTTTTATTTTTGCTATTCTTTTTAATAGTTTTTATACTTAGATCACGACAGAAATGTGAAGTCCTAGATCCTAAAACTTGTAAAGTTTTCAGTTTCCTGATTGCATGTAAATCTGTCCTGTTTCTGTCTAATTTTAAGAAATTGTTCTATATTTGTTGTTCTCTCTCATAATTTAGCTAATTTTTAATGAACTGTCTTATGCTGCTCTCTTTGTTTTTATCTTAATTATTCTTGATGTTGATGTACTATTTTGATTTTGTACTATGATTTGTATGGTGTATGTACGTATTTGTTTTGATTATTTGTCTTATGTAAAGCGTCTTTGAGTATCTTGAAAAGCGCTATATAAATAAAATGTATTATTATTATTATTATTATATATTCATGTAATATAGCTCATGTAATATAATGTAATATAATATCAAATAAAATATAAAAAAGCAATACACAAAGCAATATATGCCAATTATTGTGTGTCATTTAGATGAGCTGGCAACAAAAGACTCTCTTGTTATTGGTTGTAGAGGTATAAGTGACAGCTTAGTTAATGAATTACCAATTTTATTTATTTATTTATTACTGCAAAAGCCAAGAGAATAAATAATCCAAGACGGTTTTCGTTACTTAGGTGGACAAAAACAGCTGGATGTGGATTTATATATTCTGGAAATATTCTGAAAACATACAAGATGACCACCAAGAAGAAATCAAGTGGATTATGTCCCTAATGGAACAACACACGGATAAAGATTTGGCCTCAGTTTGAAGAAGAGAAGCTCAGGTAAGCAGCGGTTCTGATTTTACGCTGCTATGTGGTTGATCCGAGTCGCACACACGTCGAGTTTAAGGGTACAGATTTCTCGACGAAGGGCGTCAGGTTTAGGAGACGTGGAGTTACAAGGTACCGCGGTACTTCTACAACTCCAATCTTTTATTTAAACAGAATGATCCAATTATCCAAATACATACTTCAACATCCAAAATGTTTTTATAGGTTTGTTATGGATTTTCTTTAAATATTCTTAAAAATAGTCAATAACAATTTACATTTTTATGCTTAATATAACCTGGATATTATGTTGCGTGTGCATTAAATCATTATAGTTGTTAAATTCTTATGTTGGTGCCTTCTTTAATAACATTTTAAATTACACCCCCATCCTTATTAAAAATAACATTTATTTTGGAACTATTCTGAAACATCTTTTGGTATAGATGGATGGATGGATGGATGGATGGATGGATGGATGGGCACGCGGGCAGACGGACATACATACTTTATTGATTCCAAAGGAAATTAAATAAATTAAACATCATTATACTGTACATTAATTACCGTACACACTAATAAAAAATCAACAATATAAATAAAAATCAAACATAATAATCTGAATTTTACATATATTGCATAACTGCAATGCAGTTATTAATGATGAGAAAGAATTGAGTGAAAATTGAATGAATGAAAGTGCAGGGAGGTGCACTTCCAAGTGTACAGTGTATGGTACAAATTAAACATAGATTAAATATTTAATAGTAAAGTGATGAAGTGACGAGTATTCATCTTTCCATATAAACATAAACCACAACAGCGGCTGTATAGCAAATAGCAACAAAAACCAGCCCTATCCACATGGCAGGACCTGTGAAAAAGCACAGTGAGAAACTCCATTACCGCTAATGCTCCGTGTTTGCTCTTGCCGTCGAGGAATTCAGAATGGCTAATTCTCCACAGCGCCGTGCACCAGCCGGCAGCTACGTGTCAGCAGGTTACGGCGGGAAATTATCTGATTTCACAGTTTGCTCTGCTCAATGACACACAAAATCACCGCTGTTTGTGTGAAATCTCATGACATATACTGTGCTTCAGACCAGAAATGGTATTCAGGCATGGTACCATGGGTTTGGTTGCCTGTCTGAATGAAATTCTTAGCCTTCGTCTTCATCTATCAAAAAGGAACTTTAAAGCCTAGCAATGGTTGGATAGGCATTTAAGCACTTTGACAAAGGGTAGAGGGAGTCTGGAAAAGTCCTTTTCTTCAATAAGTGGTTAGTAAAGACACTAAACGATGGCTGGATTAGAGCTTTGCTAATAAATGTATATACAAATGTCTAGTCTTTTTACAGTTCCCACAACTTACAAAAGCTTTCTTGCCTTGCAAATGGTTAAATGATTACATTTCTATATTCTAATTTTTATGTAACATAACTACAGATTGTGTAAACAGAAATCTAAAAAGAGTTTAGCATTTTATTTATCATATAAACACTACAAGTTGTACACAGATCAGACATAACATTATGACCACCTTCCTAATATTGTGTTGGTCCCCCTTTTGCTGCCCCATACACAACAAGCTGTGATGCACTGTGTATTCTGACACCTTTCTATCAGAACCAGCATTAACTTCTTCAGCAATTTGAGCTACAGTAGCTTGTCTGTTGGATCGGACCACACGTGCATCAATAAGCTTTGGCCGCACATCACCGGTTTACCACTCTTGGAGCACTTTTGATAGATACTGACCACTGCAGACCGGGAACACCCCACAAGAGCTGCAGTTTTGGAGATGCTCTGATCCAGTTGACTCTGAAAAAAACTAAATATTTACAAATAATTACAAATAATAATTGCACATGGGAAAAAATATTGCACATATTGCAAATTGTAATAATTACACGTGCCGTGATGAAGAGATAATCAGTGTTATTCACTTCACCTGTCAGTGCTCGGAATGTTATGCCTGGTTGATGTAAATACAGCGGTACCTTGAAACTCAATGTCATTTGGTTCTGTGAGTGGTGTCGAGTTTTAAACACATTGAAACACATTTTTTTCTCATAAGGATGTTTGGGAAACATGTTGATGTGTTCCATGGTCCTGTGGAACTGCATATATTTTAGGCTAATATAAAATAATGGGATTGTTTTTGACATTTATACACTGACAGTAACACAAATATAATATAAAAACACTGAAATACAATTAAAAACAGTTAAAAATCAATATAAAAATACAATAAAACCTTGATCATGGAGATTTCGAGTTTAGGGGACGTCGAGTTACATGGTACCGGTGTATGGTAAAATACACATTAATTTATTCATTCTTCATCTGTTTTACCAGCACTTTATTCTATTTAGGGTCACTGTGGGTACGATTTATTGGGCAAAAGGTAGGAAACACCCCAGACATGTTGCCAGTCCATCACAGGACACCCACACACAGTTAAGGCAATTTTACATTTACATTTTCGGCATTTAGCAGGCGCCTTTATCCAAAGCGACTTACAGTACTGTTACAGTATACTGTCAATATATAGAGCAATTGAAGGTTAAGGGCCTTGCTCAAGGGCTCAACAGCAGCAACCTTGTGATTACTAGTCCAGCACTTTAACCACTAGGTTACGGCTTGCCCATTTTAGTAGCTTCACCATTTGTGGGAGTAAACTGAAACACAGAGAGAAAACCCACACAAGACACGGGGGAAACATGCAAACTTCACACAGAAAGGACTCTAACTGCCCAGTCTGGGAATCAAACCCACTGCACCATCACAGATTTGTGCTTCTGATTAAGCCCAATCCAAGTCTAGTGTCAGAACTTGAGGGATCTGGCACATGGCTGATTTACTCAGCACTGCACACATGAAAATGTTTCCATTAGCTTTTATTTTTCCAAAGCGGATTGAGTCTGAATGCTCACTGCACATCAGACTCCTGGGGTTCTCGTTCGCTAAGCCTGATGCCAGCTCTGCCGCCAGTGCTGTAAATTGCATTGTTTTGTTTCAGGGGCTGAGAGGCGAGCGATAGAATCGTTCTGCTGCCTCACTGAATTCACTTTCTGCCCTAAAGAACTTCATTTTTGCTCTTTCGCTCTGTCAGAATGACTCTGTCTTTATTAAAACACAGATAATCCCTGCTGCCTTCCCTGCTGCTCCCGGGCTGTAAAGAATAAACCTTCATTTTATTAACAGTAATTCTCTGTAAACTGGTGCTGCCAAGATCTACAGCTGCTTTAAAAGTTTTAACTTACACTGATCAGCCATAACATTAAAACCACCTCCTTGTTTCTACACTTACTGTCTATATTATCAGCTCCACTTACCATATAGAAGCACTTTGTAGTTCTACAATTACTGACTGTAGTCCATCTATTTCCCTACATACTTTTTTAGCCTGCTGTCACCCTGTTCTTCAATGGTCAGGACCCCCACAGAGCAGGTATTATTTAGGTGGTGGATCATTCTCAGCACTGCAGTGACACTGACATGGTGGTGGTGTGTTAGTGTGTGTTGTGCTGGTATGAGTGGATCAGACACAGCAGCGCTGCTGGAGTTTTTAAACACCTCACTGTCACTGCTGGACTGAGAATAGTCCACCAACCAAAAATATCCAGCCAACAGCGCCCCATGGGCAGCGTCCTGTGACCACTGATGAAGGTCTAGAAGATGACCAACTCAAACAGCAGCAATAGATGAGCGATCGTCTCTGACTTTACATCTACAAGATGGACCAACTAGGTAGGAGTGTCTAAGAGAGTGGACAGTGAGTGGACACGGTATTTAAAAACTCCAGCAGTGCTGCTGTATCTTATCCACTCATACCAGCACAACACACACTAACACACCACCACCATGTAGAGAAAAAGTGTGCAGAGAAACAGACGGACTACAGTCAGTAATTGTAGAACTTCAAAGTGCTTCTATATGGTAAGTTGAGCTGATAAAATGGACAGTGAGTGTAGAAACAAGGGGGTGGTTTCAATGTTATGGCTGATCAGTGTACAGTGTATCACAAAAGTGAGTACACCCCTCACATTTCTGCAAATATTTTATTATATCTTTTCATGGGACAACACTATAGACATGAAACTTGGATATAACTTAGAGTAGTCAGTGTACAGCTTGTATAGCAGTGTAGATTTAGTCTTCTGAAAATAACTCAACACACAGCCATTAATGTCTAAATAGCTGCAACATAAGTGAGTACACCCCACAGTGAACATGTCCAAATTGTGCCCAAAGTGTCAATATTTTGTGTGACCACCATTATTATCCAGCACTGCCTTAACCCTCCTGGGCATGGAATTCACCAGAGCTGCACAGGTTGCTACTGGAATCCTCTTCCACTCCTCCATGATGACATCACGGAGCTGGTGGATGTTAGACACCTTGAACTCCTCCACCTTCCACTTGAGGATGCGCCACAGGTGCTCAATTGAGTTTAGTCCATCACCTTTACCTTCAGCAGGCAGTTGTCATCTTGGAGGTTGTGTTTGGGGTCGTTATCCTGTTGGAAAACTGCCATGAGGCCCAGTTTTCGAAGGGAGGGGATCATGCTCTGTTTCAGAATGTCACAGTACATATTGGAATTCATGTTTCCCTCAATGAACTGCAGCTCCCCAGTGCCAGCAACACTCATGCAGCCCAAGACCATGATGCTACCACCACCATGCTTGACTGTAGGCAAGATACAGTTGTCTTGGTACTTCTCACCAGGGCGCTGCCACCCATGCTGGACACCATCTGAGCCAAACAAGTTTATCTTGGTCTCGTCAGACCACAGGGCATTCCAGTAATCCATGTTCTTGGACTGCTTGTCTTCAGCAAACTGTTTGCTGGCTTTCTTGTGCGTCAGCTTCCTTCTGGGATGACGACCATGCAGACCGAGTTGATGCAGTGTGCGGCGTATGGTCTGAGCACTGACAGGCTGACCTCCCACGTCTTCAACCTCTGCAGCAATGCTGGCAGCACTCATGTGTCTATTTTTTAAAGCCAACCTCTGGATATGACGCCGAACACGTGGACTCAACTTCTTTGGTCGACCCTGGCGAAGCCTGTTCCGAGTGGAACCTGTCCTGGAAAACCGCTGTATGACCTTGGCCACCATGCTGTAGCTCAGTTTCAGGGTGTTAGCAATCTTCTTATAGCCCAGGCCATCTTTGTGGAGAGCAACAATTCTATTTCTCACATCCTCAGACAGTTCTTTGCCATGAGGTGCCATGTTGAATATCCAGTGGCCAGTATGAGAGAATTGTACCCAAAACACCAAATTTAACAGCCCTGCTCCCCATTTACACCTGGGACCTTGACACGTGACACCAGGGAGGGACAACGACACATTTGGGCACAATTTGGACATGTTCACTGTGGGGTGTACTCACTTATGTTGCAGCTATTTAGACATTAATGACTGTGTGTTGAGTTATTTTCAGAAGACAGTAAATCTACACTGCTATACAAGCTGTACACTGACTACTCTAAGTTATATCCAAGTTTCATGTCTATAGTGTTGTCCCATGAAAATATATAATGAAATATTTGCAGAAATGTGAGGGGTGTACTCACTTTTGTGATACACTGTATATGCAAGCTGAATGAGGTTTTATTAAAATTATAATTAATGACTTTTGAAAATGTGTTTGTAATTTTCAATTTATTCAAGGACAAAAAGAAAAATGACATCTGATTAATATTGTAATAAAGTATTTTGTAATCAGTCGTGCCCATGAGGTGTTACTTATTTATTTGTTAATTTTCTGTTTTTTATGCCAAGCATAAAAACAAAGCCTGTATTGTTAATTTGTAATATTTCTGCCTATGCAACTCAGTGCCTTTCATACCCAAAAATATATCTATCTATTTTTTACACTCCATGCAGGGTGTTTACACCCGATGTTTCGACTGCGTGGTGTGTACATCAGCATGAACGTTCCTCCTCCGGAACCCAACATCACTGTTAGATACCGAAGACGACTGAAAACTCACGGTTCTTAAACTGTGCCACGTCTCAGTGCTGTGATATTGCTAAAGCGCCTGGAGTCACTGCTGACAAGCAAACAGCGTGAGTGCAAACTCCCAACCCAGTTCCATTTTCCATTTTTGTTTTAATGTGCAGTGTGAACACGTTCACATGAGCTGCACGTCACAGTGAGAAAAAAAAGAGCTGATGCTTCATAGTTGGGAAAATAACCAAAATTAACGTTGCTGCTTGAGTTCCTGCCATTGCTGTATCCTGAGTCAGGGTGGGTTCAGCTTTCCTGGAGAGGATGCAGTCCATCTCCCCAGACATAGCCAATCACGTCTGTAGAAAGACGCCCAACTGGCTGTTAGCATTGCTGCTGGGGTTTCGAACCCTGGATCCCATCAGAAGTGGGCTTGTGCTACTATGCCAACTGAGTGACCCACATTATATTATATCAATTTCTGCTCTTTTTTAAAACTCTTTATTAAAAAGTTCAAAAGCAAATTGCATCACTTTTCTACACAGTCACCTTCCGATGTATTTTTTCAGCATCGTACCAACTTTTTAATGTCGTCAGCAAAAAATGTTTTTGGTTGAGCGCGTAGCCACTGATGCAGCTCTGCTTTTACATCATCATCACATGAAAATCTTCTTCCCCTTAAAGCTTCTCTGAGGGTCCAAAAAGATGGTTTGTTTGTTTATTTGTTTATTAGGATTTTACCGTCATGTTTTACACTTTGGTTACATTCATGACAGGAACGGTAGTTACTGGTTACACGTTCATCAGTTCACAAGGTCATATCGAACACAGTCGTGGTCTCTAATTCACCTCACTTGCACGTCTTTGGACTATGGGAGGAAACCGGAGCACCCCGGAGGAAACCCACGCGGACACGGGGAGAACATGCAAACTCCACACAGAAAGTACCCGGACCACCCCACCTGGGGATCGAACCCAGGACCTTCTTGATGTGAGGCAACAGTGCTACTCACTTAGCTACCGTGCCGCCCCCCAAAAAGAGAGACACACCCTAAGAGCACTTTTCTCATCACTGTGCAGGTGCCATCAATCAGCCATCAGAGGTCGTAACTGCATTAGCCATGAGAAAGACCCTATCCGGCTTAATCCCACCCATATCTGAACAACAGGCCAATCATTGTTCATGTGGCTGCTCAGCCTCAGCCGGCAGGCAGAGCTAAGATTCGATACGATGTATTTGAGATCCCAGCTCTGGTTTCAGTGTATGTTTTTACCGCTGTGCCACCTGAGCGGCCAACATAAACAATGTTTTTATTTTTTTTACAAGCAATCAAGCGTTGATGTAGAAAGTCTTCAAAGAAGCGTGGAAGCTGTTATAGCTGCAAAGGGGTGGAAGAACTTTATATTAATGCTTATGGATTTCAAATATGATTTCATAAAAGCTCCTGTAGGTTAAATGTGTAGGTATCCCAACAGCTTAAGCGGCCATGTAGTATATTAAGGTTTCCTACAATGATGGGTAATGACCACACCCCCATACTGAGACAGACTGAGAGGAAAAAAGACAGACGGCTGCCCACATAAAGCTCCTTGCACAAGTTTTAGCTCTCTTTTATAGAAAATCTCTCTTTAAAATTACAGACGACACTATTGACTTTTACTGGGATTGTTTATATTCTTTCACTTTTATATAATAAAAAAAAGTTCAATAAGAACTTTTAATTTCAAGGAACGGACATTGAACCATATTTCCTGTGAGACCTTTATAGACCAGTATCAGATTTACACAGCGTCTCCCCTGAACACTGAATAGCTGCAGTTCACAGTTAGGGCAGAGGAACAGATGAGGCTGAAGCTTTCACTGCGTCTAGACAAATTACGCGTCTGTTTGGTTGGATAAACTCCAGCAGTGAGCCGGGGTTACAGCTCACCATGCCTCCTCGTCCTTTCCTTTCTCCCTGATTTTTTTTTAAACAAATTTATTTATTTATTAATGATTTACCAACCAGGGATGCTTGGGGAACAACGAGAGAGCAAGAGAGAGCGAGCGAGAGAGAGAGAGAGAGAGAGAGAGAGAGAGAAGGCTTCTTTAATGTATTCTTGCAGTGTCTTAGGTCATTACCTTTCTAATGACTAGATCTTTGTGTGTTGTGAAAGCAGCCATTACGCTGATCTGTTTGTTTACCAAACTCCATCACGCAGGTCCTTAAAAATGCCCATGGTGGCCGCTCAGGTGGCGCAGCGGTAAAAAGAAACGCGCTGCAACCAGGGCTGGATTCTGAGAAGCGTCGTATCGAATCCAGCCTTGCTTTACCGGTTCGAAGCTGAGTGGCTATATGAGCAACGATTGGCCGGTTGCTCATGTGGGGGGTGGGACAAAGAACCGGATGTGGGTCTCTCTCTGTCAGAATGCGGTTGCGTTCTCTGCCGGCTGATTGGAGGCGCTTACACAGAGATGGGAGGGGGTGCACTTAGGGTGTGTCTCTCCGCATGCAACGCTAGGTGGCGCCAAACTCGTCAATGTGTGGGTGGCAAAGATGCATCTGGCTGCTGCTCGTGTTTCGGAGGGGATACGGGTTAGCTTCAATCACCTCCGTCAGGGCAGGGTTCGGCATAGACAGAGAGGAAGCACGATGCAAATTGAACAATTGGATGCGCTAAAAAGGGGAGAAAAAGGGGTAAAAAATAAAAAAAAAATTAAAAAAAAATTAAAAAAAAATGCCCATGGTGAGTCGGCACATACTTTTGGCCATTTAGAGTATAAAACATTGAACTTAATCCTGTAAGAGTTTTATAATCGTAACTACGGACAGATAGGGACAGTGGTAGCTTATTGGGTAGAGATTTGGGCTATCTATCTATCTATCTATCTATCTATCTATCTATCTATCTATCTATCTATCTATCTATCTATCTATCTATCTATCTATCTATCTATCTATCTATCTATCATCTATCTACCTGTATGTATGTATGTCTGTCTGTCTATCGATCTGTCTAAATTTGAAACTGTGTAAAACGCTGCATATAAATACAGTAATAATACTCATATTATGGTCATAAGTCACTCAGATATGTTTTTGACTTCTATTTTTTAATTACCAGGTTTAATTACCTTGGATAATAGAAGCTCTGTGCATGTTTTTATGTTTTAATTATTTTTTACACTTATTATAGTCATACTGCACAAAACCAGCAGCTTACAGGATTTGAAAATAGGTATTTAATTAGGTTATGATGGTTCACGGTTTATTATAATTTTTAATGCATTTTCATCTTACTTTTTCTCTTAAACTAGTCGTATTCAATGACCTGATCACATTTCAGCTCTACTTATTTTAACTCTGTTTATTTATTTATTAGGATTTTAACGTCATGTTTTAAACACTTTGGTTACATTTATGACAGAACAGGTAGTTACTGCTTACACAGGATTCATCAGTTCAGGGAGGAAACCCAAGCACCTGGAGGAAACCCACACAGACACAGGAGAACATGCAAATTCCACACATAAAGGACCCAGACCGCTTCGCCTGGGAATCAAACCCAGGACCTCCTTGCTGTGAGGCGACAGTGCTATCCACTTTAACCCAAACCTTTACTCCTGACTGAGGAGAGGCGTCACTAACACACGCCCCTCTTTCTTTTCACCTGCACCAGGGGACAGTAGTAGCCTATAGGGTAGAGCTTTGGGCTTTCAATCAAAAGCTTTGTGCTATCAATCAATGTTGGACCCTTGAGCAAGGTCCTTAACCCTGTCTGCTCTAGGGCTGCGATATGGGATATGAGGAAAAAGAATTTGGTTGTACTGTACACGTGTATATGTATATATGACAAATAAAAGCGTTCTATTCATACGGAGATCCGTATCACGCACAGAGAGTCCGTACCGTCTCCACCTTTGTGCAGATGCCATCAATCAGCCAGCAAAGGTCATGAATGCAGCAGTTATAAGGATCCTTCTGGACCTTCTTCCCCCTGGACAAGCCAGTTATTGTTCATATAGGCCAGAGAATTCAGAAAGTTTAAAATGTCAGCACAGGTGGGCTAGCATGTTTAGGGCCATCCGAGCACCCCAAGGGTTCACTTAAGGTAACCTTTAAATACTTGGTTACCAAAAAAATAAAGGATGTTTGTAGTTAAATGCCATGGTCACAAACGATACACCTTAAAGCTTATAATACTGAGGTGTGTGTGGGAAGGGGACGTGTGACCTATTTGTTGACTGAAGCTGAGTGATTTTCCTCAGTATTATACACTGATCAGCCATAACATTAAAACCATCTCCTGGTTTCTACACTCACTGTCCATTTTATCAGCTCCACTTACCATATAGAAGCACTTTGTAGTTCTACAATTACTGACTGTAGTTCATCTGTTTCTCTACATACTTTTTTAACCTGCTTTTTCAATGGTCAGGACCACCACAGAGCAGGTATTATTTAGGTGGTGGATGATTCTCAGCTCAGCAGTGACACTGACGTTGGTGGTGTGTTAGTGTGTGTTGTGCTGGTATGAGTGGATCAGACACAGCAGCGCTGCTGGAGTTTTTAAATACAGTGTCCACTCACTGTCCACGCTATTAGACACTCCTACCTAGTCGGTCCACCTTGTAGATGTAAAGTCAGAGACGATCGCTCATCTATTGCTGCTGTTTGAGTCGGTCATCTTCTAGACCTTCATCAGTGGTCACAGGACGCTGCCCACGGGGCGCTGTTGGCTGGATATTTTTGGTTGGTGGACTAAACTCCATCAGCGCTGCTGTGTCTGATCTGCTCATACCAGCACAACACACACTAACACACCACCACAATGTCAGTGGCACTGCAGTGCTGAGAATGATCCACCACCTAAATAATACCTGCTCTGTGGTGGTCCTGTGGGGGTCCTGACCATTTGAAGAACAGCATGAAAGGGGGCTAACAAAGCATGCAGAGAAACAGATGGACTACAGTCAGTAATTGTAGAACTACAAAGTGCTTCTATATGGTAAGTGGAGCCGATAAAATAGACAGTGAGTGTAGAAACAAGGAGGTGGTTTTAATGTTATGACTGATCGGTGTAGTTTATTATAGTATTTTTTCCTCAACTGGTTACACACATTTCCTAAGACTAAAACTCGAAGCTCCTAACCTTACAAACATTACAGAAGCAGAGAAAAACTCATATTTTACTAAATCGCTCCACACACACTTCAAAATCAAATAATCCACTCAGAACAACACACACACACACACACACACACACACACACACACTCACACACAGCAGTTATGTACATACGCCACCCACAAAGATACACACTGTGCAGCAAAATACAAATAAATCTCTACCAAAACAAAAGCAGCCACTGAATAAGCATTTTATTTACATTTACTGTAACTGCTCACAAATCAGATTACAAAATGTGATGAGCAGCAAAACAAATATTTCTCAACGGCTGCTCGCAATAAAAATAAAAGTATTGTAGAATCAGAGGGAAACTCTGACACACACACACACACACACATGATGGGACTCTGAAACACACACACAGACACACATAATGGACTCCGTCACACTCACATACTTATATACAGTGGGGCCAAAAAGTATTTAGTCAGCCACTGATTGTGCAAGTTCTCCTACTTAGAAAGATGAGAGAGGTCTGTAATTTTCATCATAGCTACACTTCAACTATGAGAGACAAAATGAGAAAAAAAAAATCCAGGAAATCACATTGTAGGATTTTTAAAGAATTTATTTGTAAATTATGGTGGAAAATAAGTATTTGGTCAATAACAAAAGTTCAACTCAATACTTTGTAACATAACCTTTGTTGGCAATGACAGAGGTGAAACGTTTCCTGTAAGTCTTCACCAGGTTTGCACACACTGTAGCTGGTATTTTGGCCCATTCCTCCATGCAGATCTCCTCTAGAGCAGTGATGTTTTGGGGCTGTTGCTGGGCAACACAAACTCCACAAATTTTCTCTGGGGTTGAGGTCTGGAGACTGGCTAGGCCACTCCAGGACCTTGAAATGCTTTTTACGGAGCCACTCCTTCGTTGCTCGAGCGGTGTGTTTGGGATCATCGTCATGCTGGAAGACCCAGCCACGTTCCATCTTCAATGCTCTCACTGATGGAAGGAGGTTTTGGCTTAAAATCTCACGATACACGGCCCCGTTCATTCTTCCCTTAACACGGATCAGTCGTCCTGTCCCCTTTGCAGAAAAACAGCCCCAAAGCATGATGTTTCCACCCCCATGCTTCACAGTAGGTATGGTGTTCTTGGGTTTTTCTTCTTCCTCCAAATACGACGAGTTGAGTTTTTACCAAAAAGTTCAATTTTGGTTTCATCTGACCACATGATATTCTCCCAATCCTCTTCTGGATCATCCATAAGCTCTCTGGCAAACTTCAGACGGGCCTGGACATGTACTGGCTTAAGCAGGGGGACACGCCTGGCACTGCAGGATTTGAGTCCCTCTCGGTGTAGTGTGTTACTGATGGTAGCCTTTGTTACTTTGGTCCCAGCTCTCTGCAGGTCATTCATCAGGTCCCTCTGTGTAGTTATGGGATTTTTGCTCACCGTTCTCATGATCATTTTGACCCCACGGGATGAGATCTTGACCCCAAGGGAGATTATCAATGGTCTTGTATGTCTTCCATTTTCTTACAATTGCTCCCACAGTTGATTTATTCACACCAACCTGCTTGCCTATTGTAGATTCACTCTTCCCAGCCTGGTGCAGGTCTACAATTTTCTTCCTGGTGTCCTTCGACAGCTCTTTGGTCTTGTCCATGGTTGAGTTTGGAGTCTGACTGTTTGAGGCTGTGGACAGGTGTCTTTTATACAGATAACGAGGTCAAACAGGTGCCATTAATACAGGTAACGAGCGGAGGACAGAAGAGCTTCTTAAAGAAGAAGTTACAGGTCTGTGAGAGCCAGAAATCTTGCTTGTTTGTTATTGACCAAATACTTATTTTCCACCATAATTTACAAATAAATTCTTTAAAAATAATTTTTTCTCATTTTGTCTCTCATAGTTGAAGTGTAGCTATGATGAAAATTACAGACCTCTCTCATCTTTCTAAGTAGGAGAACCTGCACAATCAGTGGCTGACTAAATACTTTTTGACCCCACTGTACATGATAGACTCTGACACACAACTCTGACACACACACATATACACACACATACATATAAACATTATGGAACTGACACACACACCTACATACATATATACATAATGGGACTCTGACACACACACACACACACACACACACACACATACATACATACATATATACATGATGGAGTCTGACACACACACACACATACATATATACATGATGGACTCTGACACACACACACACATACATACACTACACATACATAAAACTACTGTATTGTACTACTGTGACTGTATTCCTTACATCTTTGCACAATATTGCAATTTGTACATTCTTGTACATTTTGGGATTACGTGTAAATATTTCTCAACATCACTTGTTGGAAAACCGCCTCAGTTAAACCCTGATGTGGAAACACTGCCATCTAGTGGCGGGATGCGGTCAATTTGTGGGTCACAAAATCGGCACGCATTGTAGGAGATGCAGTATGCACGATTTTACAGTGTATTTTAAGACAATCGTACATCTTTTAAGCTCTCGCAGGACACATAAAATGACGTGGCGGGCCGGATTTGGCCCACGGGCCTTGAGTTTGTCACACGTGATGTAGATAGATCGCTAGATTTTCAGACAGACCCACCGAGTTCCTCTCTGTTTTATATCTCTTGCTCAAAACAACGTGAGTTTTTACAGGTCAGTGGCCCGAGTAGCTAGTGTTGTGTTTTTACTCTTGTTCTTTTGATATTATTGTTTCCTATTTTCCTCTGAATTTTCCCACATACCCTGGGAACAGCGTAGCCGTATGTCCCTGAAGGGCGAGCATGTGGAGTGTGATATCCCCTACTCCCCAAATGTGCTGGTCTATCTGTTGAATTGCCTCTTGGCTCTTAGGACGTTGGTTAGGAGGTTCATGACAGGACAGATAGTTACTGGTTACACAAGATTCACCAGTTCTAATTTAATATCCAACACAGTCATGGACAATTTAGTTTCTCCAATTCACCTCACTTGCACGTATTTGTACTGTGTGAGGAAACCGGAGCTCCCGGAGGAAACCCACACAGACACGGGGAGAACATGCAAACTCTACACAGAAAGGACCCGGACCGCCCCACCTGGGAATTGAGCCCAGGACCTTCTTGCTGTGAGGCGACAGTGCTACCCACTGAGCCACTGTTGCACCCCCGACAGCGCTGATGGACCAACTGCAGGGTTGTCTGGGTGGACCCGCCCTCACTGCTGTTTTGCTCCAATAATCCATGAGCATGTGGTGGCGGAGTGGCAGGATTGTCATTCATTCCTAACCGAAGCCAAAAATGACCTTTTCCTGCCTCCTGTACCATCTTTCTCTGATCCTAATACCGTACAGTGGGGTGGATTTACCCACAAGACCTTGGCATCCCTCCTACACCGGCCAGACGTTTGCCCTTTATCCTGCTACTTTACTCTCAACTGCCAGCTCTTAATATCGTCCCATCTTTTAAAATGTCCTGCCCCCGGTCCTTCCTCTTCTGTGAGCTAGGTCATCATGACCGTTATGGATTATGCTGACCACAGTGCTACGTGTCGCCGATGATCGGTTGTGGCAATAAAGCCACTGATCGAGGTCTTCTATCAGATTTCATTGCTTTTGGGTGTCAGGATGGTCTTTTTCTGCTTTGTGTTTCTCTCTGATGCCATTTTTTACACAGCATTTCTCAAAACCTTAGGTCACCTGAAACCTTTGAGATTCCATTAGGGATTTTGGACAGTATGTGGCACAATTGGGGGGAAAAAATTGGGCTTTCTTTGTTATGATGGGTTATCTGAGATCCCGAAGAGCATCAACAACCTCAATGTATCTACAACCTTTGTATGGGGGGGTCCCTGAGACCCAAGAGCCTCTTTAGCAGCTCACAAAATAAAGACTATAGTTAGATTGATATTGTGATCCAAACACAAATTTATACAAGTCAGTTTTGCTCTCAGAGACTTTAATAAATAGATTTTTTCCTACACATACACACACACACACACACACACACACACAACCCTTTGCAAATAAAATAATGGGTGTGTTCGAAAACCTAGGGAGCTGCCTTGCTGTCTTACTGTCTACATAGGCAGCTGCCTCAGTAGAGACAATTCTAATAAGTCAATGACTTATAAGGCAGGTTATTCGAATGCACTACTTAGATAGCGATTCCATCGGGTTTCGCATTTCACGTTTAACATTTAGCATCTTGCCATTAAAACCAATAAACTGAGGTAGCACAGCATGCTAACGTCAATATAACATCTTCCTTCATGTACCGATAACGGTTAATTTTCCTGACAAGCCCGAACTTGCAAATAAAAACACTCGGTACAAGTTTATACAAGTTAAAAATCAGTAATATTTAATTTACGTCTGAAAATAATTCCATTCATTTCTCCGCCCCGTCAGCCATGTTTATTTTTCTGTGAGAGACGAGCACCCGACCCGCAATGAATTCTGGGATTGCCTTGATCACTAAGGCAGCGTCGGATGCTCTCTCGTTCTTGAGCCAAAATAACATTGAAATATTAAGATGCCTCATTAGTGAGGATTTTAAGGCATCTAGGATTTCGAACAGCCTCATTCTCGGGAGTGCGCACAGGATGACGTAAAATGCTGCCTATGTAGAGAGAGAGCTAGCTTTTCGAACACACCCATTGAGTGTAATTTCATTTTACCCACACAGCCCTGAGGTCTCTGGAACCACAAATAACAAGGCAGTAACCTCAATGTGAACCGAACACAAGGGTTAAAAAGCCTGTTTTCCTACTTAAACAAGAACACTGATGAATTCTCCAGCTCCACTTACCATAAAGAAGCACTTTGTAGTTTTACAATTACTGACTGTAGTCCATCTGTTTCTCTACATACTTTGTTAGCCCCCTTTCACCCTGTTCTTCAATGGTCAGGACCCCCACAGGACCACCACAGAGTAGGTATTATTTAGGTGGTGGATCATTTTTAGCACTGCAGTGACACTGACATGGTGGTGGTGTGTTAGTGTGTGTTGTGCTGGTATGAGTGGATCAGACACAGCAGCGCTGCTGGAGTTTTTAAATACCGTGTCTACTCACTGTCCACTCTATTAGACACTCCTACCTGTAAAGTCAGAGACGATCGCTCATCTATTGCTGCTGTTTGAGTCGGTCATTTTCTAGATCTTCATCAGTGGTCACAGGACGCTGCCCACGGGGCGCTGTTGGCTGGATGTTTTTGGTCGGTGGACTATTCTCAGTCCAGCAGTGACAGTGAGGTGTCTGAGACGGGGGATAACGGAGATCAGTGCGTGACTCTCTGTGAGCTATACGGATGTGCAGATGAACCCAGTTTGTGTAGGTGAAATAAAGCGATTGGATTTCCTTGGTCAGGAATGGAGGTCAGGAGCTGTTGAGGTAATTGGATACGACTAAATTGAGAGAAAAATCTGCACCAAAATCTAAAAGAAATGTTTTTAACACTGAATAAAATCTATGGCACAAACGTCAAAATTATAGTTAGGAAGGAAAGTGTTCCTAATAGAGTGGCCAATGAGTGTATATGCTTTATGTATATGGTTATGATTGTGGTAAAAAGCCCCACTAAAGTTCCCTTTAAAGTATTTCCAGCAGGTTCTACTACTACTTCTTGTCTAGACTTTAATCAGTTGTTCTGTGTGTTTAGTCCAGGTACGATGGCATTTTTTCATGAACGGCAGGAATAGGCATCAAACTGTATTTAAACGCATTTAAACGCTTCTCGCCTGCTCCTCCAGTGAGCTTTAATGAAAAATAAATGAAAAGGTGACAAAACACTGGGACAAATTTACAGGCTTCACACTAAAATATTAGCAACCTTTCATCTCAGCAGGAACTGTACGCTGACAGGAGCTGAGACGTACTTAATCGCTTCGTCCCAGCATAGCAGACAACTAATAGACACTGACGTTTGGAGGTTGATCGCCCTAAAGCGGACCTGGGCGTTGTATGGCTCACATCCAGCCCACGAGCCGTCCCCAGCCGGCCCACATGAGGTCAGTGGCAATTAAAAATCAGACGTAAATAAATGTAAATCACACACGCCATATAACAGGATTGTTTTTATTTTGACGGAGCGCTATTTCTTTGACATTTCTGCAAGTTACGATTTACGTGTGTGTGAGACGAGTGTATCCAGCTTCACCGTAACGTGTTGGCGAACAGAACTGAGCACGACTGACAGAGACGATAGAGTTTTTAACAAGACATGAACTTCAGAAGTCAGGTGTAAAGCTGGTTAAGGATCACAATTTAAATCTAGGGTTTATATCGTCGTTACGGTACTAAACACAGAGAAATACAAGAACCTGAACGATGCAGAGCGTCACATCTGAAGCTTCACTAACTAAACTGCAAACCAACACAGACTTTTTATACAGTTTTAACACATCCAGGACTGAAGCAATTAGGATCAGCCTTGAGATCCAAACAGCAGCAGCACTTTGTGTAAAGTTACTGCACATTTTGTTCACATTTGTTTTCAAAAACGTTGATTAAATAGTGAAATAATGTTGATGTTTTTACTCTGCCTGCTCTTAACAGAAACAGCTTATCAGAACTGTAAAATTTAGGCAATAAAAAGAAATCTTATTAATATTAAGCAGAATGAAGTTCATCCTATTGGTCCAACCCTCCACAACAGTAACAGCTTCTTATGTGGCCCCTTGGAAAATGTAATTGCCCACCCCTGCCCTAAAGTGTAACCCTTTAAACGCTTGCTCTCTGAGCTTCGGTCCGATCACAGTAGCCCGTGTCTGTCCTCTGTTAGCACTTTTCCACCAAAATAACCATAGTTCTTGAACCGGTTCTGTTCAGGTTTCTTCGAACCTTGGTGTTTTGTAGAGAACCGAACCGCGTTTCCACCAGTTTTTGGGAACCAAGCCTGCGTCATCAATGGTGGGCGTTACACAACGAAAGTAAAGAGTAGTATAATCATGATGGTGTAGTGTGTAGATTATGTGCGAGCATTTGTGCTGTTGTTACAGATGTTCGTTTTTATGTAAAAAGCATTGATCAGCTATCGGTGACAAGTAGACGTAGACGTGTTTGTCGCAGTCGTTGTTTTCTTTAGTTCATTGACGTGAGAAGCGTTTTGCGCTTCGCTCTCACCGCGACTCTCGGCGTAAATAACCGATTTGCTCAGCGCTCGGATTGAGCGGTAGAACATCATCAAAGTTCCACGACCCGGACATCCATCTGTGTGAAATAACCATCAAATCCAGTCTAAAAGCTCCACGTGTCTGTTTTTAACTGGATTAACTTCACGTGTGGTGTTTATGCAGCTCAGGGTTCTAAATCCACAAAAAGCTGCACCTACATAAAGCGTAACGTGGCTTAATGTACTAGAAGTACCACATAGAAACACTCAATTTATCTCTGTTATTACTGGTTATAAGTGCTCTGTACTGGTTATAAGTGCTCTGTACTGGATATAAGAGCTCTGTGCTGCCCAAATTAATCACTCATTGTTTTAGTACAACAAGCCACGTTACGCTTTATTTAAGTGTTTATACTGTCCGGGTCACTTTTACCACGTCATATCACACAGTTCATCTCTTTGAAAATATCAGTGAATATCAGCCGCAAACTGGATCAACATGTAATCAGGTGAACTTTAAAAGATGAAAGTGGTTTAAATTCTATATAATGTTATATATAATGTCTCATGTGAAAACGTCCACTCCAAACCTCAACACTGTGACACGCCCACAGATGATGTCACAGTTCGCGCTGAAAAATCGAGTATTCTAAGGTACAGAGTAGACGCAAGTTCGCTGTCTGGAAGCTCTTTTTTTCAGTGGAAACACGCGGAACCGGTTCAAAATCAAGTTCGGGAACCGGAACTGCGTCGGTGGAAAAGGGGTATGTGTGAGCATTACATTCTCATTATTGATCGCGTCCCGACTGAACAGAGAGTGATGAACACAGATCACCTCGCTGAACGGGCTCCGAGGATCATTTTCTTCCCGGCTGCGTCCACTACAGATTCGTCTTCTTCGCTGCAGCGGGTGGCTTGTCGCCATCAGTTGTCGTGGGTATTGATTTAGAGGGACTCGAAGCTGATCCACTTGTTCTGATTCCGCCTGGTGTGTACTCAACACTTCATAGATCTGCATTGCAGATGCAGAATTATTTCTGTCCATCATGACTGTTTCTAAGATATAGAGTAGGGAAATGTTTACTGTGAAAGCAGAACATGTAAATATAAATGCTTGTTTAAATGGCATAAAATACAGTGGAACCTCGATTTAATGGACCTCCATTTAACAGATTTCGGATTTAACGAACAAAATCTGGGAAACTGAATGTTCGGTCCAGTTGTTTGAAATTCAAGGCTTTAGTTTGTCGTGAGGCTCGCTTTGTTCTCGCCTTTTTCGCTGTTTTATGCTTCATTTTTGCGAGTTCAAGTGCTTAGTTATGCATCAGGATCATTCTCAGCACTGCAGTGACACTGACATGGTGGTGGTGTGTTAGTGTGTGTTGTGCTGGTATGAGTGAATCAGACACAACAGCGCTACTGGAGTTTTTAAACACCTGACTGTCACTGCTGGACTGAGAATAGTCCACCAACCAAAAATATCCTGCCAACAGCGCCCCGTGGGCAGCGTCCTGTGACCACTGATGAAAGTCTAGAAGATGACCGACTCAAACAACAGCAATAGATGAGCGATCGTCTCTGACTTTACATCTACAAGGTGGACCGACTAGGTAGGAGTGTCTAATAGAGTGGACAGTGAGTGGACACGGTATTTTAAAACTCCAGCAGCGCTGCTGTGTCTGATCCACTCATACCAGCACAACACACACTAACACACCACCACCATGTCAGTGTCACTCCAGTGCTGAGAATGATCCACCACCTAAATAATACCTGCTCTGTGGGGGTCCTGTGGGAGTCCTGACCATTAAAGAACAGGGTGAAAGCAGGCTAAAAATGTATGTAGAGAAACAGATGGACTACAGTCAGTAATTGTAGAACTACAAAGTGCTTCTATATGGTAAGTGGAGCTGATAAAATAGACAGTGAGTGTAGAAACAAGGAGGTGGTTTTAATGTTATGGCTGATCAGTGTACAGTGTATCACAAAAGTGAGTACACCCCTCACATTTCTGCAGATATTTAAGTATATCTTTTCATGGGACAACACTGACAAAATGACACTTTGACACAACGAAAAGTAGTCTGTGTGCAGCTTATATAACAGTGTAAATTTATTCTTCCCTCAAAATAACTCAATATACAGCCATTAATGTCTAAACCACCGGCAACAAAAGTGAGTACACCCCTAAGAGACTACACCCCTAAATGTCCAAATTGAGCACTGCTTGTCATTTTCCCTCCAAAATGTCATGTGATTTGTTAGTGTTACTAGGTCTCAGGTGTGCATAGGGAGCAGGTGTGTTCAATTTAGTAGTACAGCTCTCACACTCTCTCATACTGGTCACTGAAAGTTCCAACATGGCACCTCATGGCAAAGAACTCTCTGAGGATCTTGTTGTGCTACATGAAGATGGCCAAGGCTACAAGAAGATTGCCAACACCCTGAAACTGAGCTGCAGCACAGTGGCCAAGATCATCCAGCGTTTTAAAAGAGCAGGGTCTACTCAGAACAGACCTCGCGTTGGTCATCCAAAGAAGCTGAGTGCACGTGCTCAGCGTCACATCCAACTGCTGTCTTTGAAAGATAGGCGCAGGAGTGCTGTCAGCATTGCTGCAGAGATTGAAAAGGTGGGGGGTCAGCCTGTCAGTGCTCAGACCATATGCCGCACACTACATCAAATTGGTCTGCATGGCTGTCACCCCAGAAGGAAGCCTCTTCTGAAGTCTCTACACAAGAAAGCCCCCAAACAGTTTGCTGAAGACATGTCAACAAAGGACATGGATTACTGGAACCATGTCCTATGGTTTGATGAGACCAAGATTAATTTGTTTGGTTTAGATGGTCTCAAGCATGTGTGGCGGCAATCAGGTGAGGAGTACAAAGATAAGTGTGTCATGCCTACAGTCAAGCATGGTGGTGGGAATGCCATGGTCTGGGGCTGCATGAGTGCAGCAGGTGTTGGGGAGTTACATTTCATTGAGGGACACATGAACTCCAATATGTACTGTGAAATACTGAAGCAGAGCATGATCCCCTCCCTCCGGAAACTGGGTCGCAGGGCAGTGTTCCAGCATGATAATGACCCCAAACACACCTCTAAGACGACCACTGCTTTATTGAAGAGGCTGAGGGTAAAGGTGATGGACTGGCCAAGCATGTCTCCAGACCTAAACCCAATAGAACATCTTTGGGGCATCCTCAAGCGGAAGGTGGAGGAGTGCAAAGTCTCGAATATCCGCCAGCTCCGTGATGTCGTCATGGAGGAGTGGAAAAGCATTCCAGTGGCAACCTGTGAAGCTCTGGTAAACTCCATGCCCAGGAGAGTTAAGGCAGTTCTGGGAAATAATGGTGGCCACACAAAATATTGACACTTCAGGAACTTTCACTAAGGGGTGTACTCACTTTTGTTGCTGGTGGTTTAGACATTAATGGCTGTATATTGAGTTATTTTGAGGGAAGAATAAATTTACACTGTTATATAAGCTGCACACAGACTACTTTTCGTTGTGTCAAAGTGTCATTTTGTCAGTGTTGTCCCATGAAAAGATATACTTAAATATCTGCAGAAATGTGAGGGGTGTACTCACTTTTGTGATACACTGTATGTGTTGGTATATCAGGCACTATCTTATACTGGTTTTCTTCATATTGATCTAACAGAAAGATAGAGGTACCTTATATTATTCTTTCTTGTGGGGTTCCACAAGGGTCAATCCTTGGTCTGATTTTATTTTCTTTGTATAGAAAATTTGATTCATTACCTATTTTATTTATGCATTTTCCCCCCCTTTTGCTTCTAATTTAGCATAGCTGATTAGTCTTCCACTGCTGGACACCTTGATCCAACACGTGTAGTCAACCGATCCCTTTTTATTCGCCCACACGGAGAGTCAGTCACTGAGCACCATGTTCCTCCACTTCTGTACAGGTACCTCGGGCAGCTAACCAGGGTCCTTACACAGCATCGAAGACCCCGCAACCTTTTTTAGTCTGGTTTTTTCCCCACCCAGCAGACTAGTGGCCAAATATACACTTTTACATTTGCAGCATTTAGCAGTGACTTACAAATCAAAGTGACTTACACTGATTTGGTTCAAGGAGTTAATGTTAAAGGGCCTCGCTCAAGGGTCCAACAGCAGCAACTTGGTGATGGTAGGGCTTGAACTTGCAACCTTATGATTACTAGGCTTGTACCTTAACCACTGAGCTACAGTTGCCCCAATTTTGTCTGTTTCAGTCACTGCCTGCAAGGGACGCCAAGCCGACCGGTAGCAGAGCTGAGATTTGAACTCGGTTCATCATTTTCATATCTTTTATACTGATGATACACAAAATACAATAAAATTGGTCAGTTAAAACATTAAAATGAATTTATTTGTACTGTTTTCAGTTGAATAATGGGTTAATAATATTAACAAACTCTTGTTTTATTGCATTTTACAAAATGTACCAACTTTTCTAGAAATAGGGTTTTGTGTAATTTGCAAAGCACTTATAATGATCGTGACGAGAAGCTTAGTGATTACAAAACAAACTTTAATGCAAGCCCAGCATGATCTGTTTTATTTCCCTACATAATGAATAAAGAAACAATAGTGTTTTATCTGACCCGCTCTATAATCTAGAACAGCCTACGTAGCAGCTCAGTCAGTCACGGCTCTGATAAACCGGCCTCGTCTCTGTTATTTTAAGGCCTCAGCATTATTACGGTAAATGAAACCTCTCAGATTTTGGCAGGACAGGCCTCACTTTAATCAATAACTCACCATGGCAAAACAAATATAAGATTATGAAGGTGGGCTTTGTTTTAGGGAGCGAGGTGTTGTAATGAAAACAGAGACAGATAAAGCTTTTAATAAAGCAGGAGAAGAGGACGAGAGCCTCAGGTGTGCTGGTAGAGGAAGGAGAGAGGAAGTCCTGCTGGCCACAGTCTGTGGAAAAAATACTTTGTCTAAAGCTAAATGTGTATTATACACCGATCAGCCATAACATTAAAACCACTTCCTTGTTTCTACACTCACTGTCCATTTTATCAGCTCCACTTACCATATAGAAGCACTTTGTAGTTCTACAATTACTGAGTGTAGTTCATCTGTTTCTCTACATACTTTTTTTAGCCTGCTTTCACCCTGTTCTTCAATGGTCAGGACCCCCACAGGACAGTGACACTGACATGGTGGTGGTGTGTTAGTGTGTGTTGTGCTGGTATGAGTGGATCAGACACAGCAATGCTGATGGAGTTTTTGAACACCTCACTGTTACTGCTGCACTGAGAATAGTCCACCAAGCAAAAAAATATCTAGCCAACAGCGCCCCGTGGGCAGCGTCCTGTGACCACTGATGAAGGTCTAGAAGATGACCGACTCAAACAGCAGCAACAGATGAGCGATCGTCTCTGACTTTACATCTACAAGGTGGACCGACTAGGTAGGAGTGTCTAATAGAGTGGACAGTGAGTGGACACGGTATTTAAAAACTCCAGCAGCGCTGCTGAGTCGGATCCAGTCATACCAGCACAACACACACTAACACACCACCACCATGTCAGTGTCACTGCAGTGCTGAGAATGATCCACCACCTAAATAATACCTGCTCTGTGGTGGTCCTGTGGGGGTCCTGACCATTGAAGAACAGCGTGAAAGCAGGTTAAAAAGCATGTAGAGAAACAGATGGACTACAGACAGACAGACAGATAGATTGTCTATTGTTGTCCTTTGCATTGCTTTTTGGTTATATCTGGTCTACTCTTTGCTATTAAGGGTCTAATATGACAAGTCAGGATTTTGTTCTCCTGTATCCAATCTAATTAAGCCCAGCTTATGTACAAATATGATCACGACACACAATTCCTAATATAATACCAGTTCAGTTGCATTCGAAGCCTCACACTAAACCCTGTGTGGCTGCTTCTGACCTCCTAATTCGCATCAGCACAGTGTGAAATCTCATTTCTCTGTAATAGGATAAAGGGGAGGATTTCAGGATTTCAGCACTGACTGCTTTATTGGCTTATTGACTGCGGCTCTGGTAATTACCATCGCGGCAGTCATTGTCCTGCGGTGATGACCCCACTTTTAGTTCATGCGATTTTCCCGGCTGTTGCCTCGTGCTGCCGACCAGCTGCTGATATGTTTATTTTCTTTCCTGCGTGGAGATGGACGGATAGCGGGAGGTTATGAGGTATTGATTAGTCCGTCCTGATGGGATATAAAGAATAAAGATTTACACATAGAGGTTCATGTACAGTTGAAATCAAAAGTTTATATGAATTTGTGAGAGATATTTACTCACCAGCACTTTTTCGGAGCACCAGTTTATACATTTTGCCCTCCTGAACCCTATTTATCTAATTTACTCCTATAGGACCCCCTGACTGGATGATATTTGGGTGATGGACTAATCCTAGCACTGCAATGACATGAAGTTTAGCAAGGTTATAACAAGTGTGTGTGTTATTCTGGTATGAATGTATCAGGCGCAGACATAACAGCTTTCTCTAGTCTTGTGTCATGGTGGCTTGGTGGGTAGCACTGTTGCCTCACAAAAAAAAAGATCCTGGGTTTGATTCTCATGTGTAGCGCTCTGGGTCCTTTCTGTGTGGAGTTTGCATGTTCTCCTTGTGTCTGTGTGGGTTTCCTCCTGGTGTTTCGGTTTCCTCCCCAGTCCACAGACATTCAAGGAGGTCAATTGGAGATACTAAAGCCCCCCCAGGTATGTGTGTGTGTGTGTGTGTGTGTGTGTGTGTGTTTGCCCTGGATACTGTTGGTTTTATGTTTTTGGTTGAAGCACTGATCTCCTCTGCAGCATGGACACAGGTTAAAAATGCTGCATGTGCTGCACGTGTAAAGGTACAACACAAATTACCATGTAATTACCATGTTAGTGTCGTCAGTGATCAATGGGTGTCCTGTGATTGATGTGTGTGTGTGTGTGTGGGGGGGGGGGGGGGGTTTACACAGAGAAACAGAGCATTTTTTCTTTATCCTTCATTTTCATCAATTGTTTTATGAAATATTCAATTTCCACTAGAAAATACTGAGTGCAAGGCTTGATAGACAGACAGACAGAGACAGACAGATAGACAGGCAGACAAATGATAGATAGATAGATAGATAGATAGATAGATAGATAGATAGATAGATAGATAGATAGATAGATAGATAGATAGATAGATAGACTGATCAGGCATAACATTATGACCACCTTCATAATATTATAGACGGACATACAGATTACAGATTACAGACAGACAGACAGACAGACAGACAGACAGACAGACAGACAGACAGACAGACAGATAGATAGATAGACTGATCAGGCATAACATTATGACCACCATAATTTTATAGACAGATTTAATATTATAGACAGACAGACAGATTACAGATTGTAGACAGACAGACAAATAGACAGACAGATAGACTGAAAGACAGACAGATAGGTAGGCAGATTGACAGACATAGACAGACATAAAGACAGACAGATAGATAGATAGACAGACAGACAGACAGATAGATAGAAAGATAGACAGATAGTACAACAAATAGAGATTGATACAGATAAATAAATAGATAGACAGACGGATTGACGGACAGACAGATAAATCGGCAGATAGACAGCTCAAGGTATGTTAAAGTAAAAAGTATTAAATAAATAAATGTTACTGTACAATAATATGGAGGTGAATACAGAGAATAAAGAAATGTGATATGTAATGTAATAAATTATTATGACAGTGTCCTGTGCAGTAAACATTAATAGATGTGTAATGTAGGCCTTATAAACAGTGATTACAAGCATTAGGATTTTGTTTGCAATTTCAGACAAACAAACTCATCAAAGAGTTTGTTTAAGAGTCAAAAATCCCAGACTTTTTTCCTTTATTGTGTTATTTTTCTTTTTGATTTTTACCTCTCAGTCAGATATCGGCCTTAAAAATCCGACTCTTGAGCTGGAGTGCTGTCAGATTTATCTGCAGTATCAAGGACGACCGACACTGGAGAAAGCTTAAAAGAGATTTGTTGTTTCAGCCGGACTGTAGCTCAGCAAACAGCGAACGTGAGGAAGCGTATGTTAATGAAAGCCAACGTTACATCGGCAAATTAGCAGCATCTCCGACATCGAGAGCAGGCGAAGCGTCGGCAGACTGGACGACTGAGAGTCAAGGCTGTATTATTGAATTCTGCTTCATTCGAGGCCGTGCTTATAAAGGAAGTGAGAATGCTGACAGCGTACAGCAGTCTTTAAATCTTTAAAAACATGTTTACTGTCTGGAGACGAGCAAATAAACACTGAAACGGTCTTTAATACATTATAAAAAAATAACCTGTAGGTGAAATATTACACATAAAAAAGATATCAAATGAAATACACCACTGCATATTTTAGGATGCAGAAATCCATTTTAGTTCACTTAGTTATTAAAGGATTCTAATGGATGATGACTAAACAGGGTCGGGAACATCAGGTCTGTCCCAAAACCTAGTGAGCTGCCGTGCTGCCCACTGCCTAAGTAGAGAGGACCACATAATTAGAAGGTAGATTATTGTGTCTGTCTGAAAACCAAGTGATCTTTCTACATAGATGCATTTAACATCATCCTACACTCCAGAGAAGAAGGGGTAAGTGATAATCTGACTTACTAACGAGGGAGCAGCGGATGCTACCTTAGCGGTGATGTGGGTGACGGGGGGGGGCTTTAGAAATACATTAGTATCCTTTTACACACTGATCTATTTAAAATGTGTATTTAGTTCTCATGGTGATATTCTTATTGATCAAGGTATAGTATTCCTGTAGAAACTAGCATTAATTGAAAACTAATGAACAAATAAACAATTACACCCCCCCCCCCCCCCCCTTGCGGCTATAACAGCCTTTCACTTTTGTAATGTGTCTGTAGGAATTTGTACCCATAATAGAAAGGCATGGCTTGCAATAGATGTTCCATCCATCCATCCATCCATCTTAATAAATGCAGGCCAAATGGACAGTGGTAGCCTAGTGGGTAGAGCTTTGGGTTGTCAGTCAGAAGATTGTCGGTTCAGATCCAGGCTCAGATCCACTGTTGGACCCTTGAGCAATGCTCTTAAACCTGTCTGCTCTAGGGGCGCCGTACAATGGCTGACCCCGTGGTCTCACCCCAGCTTGTGGAAAAAGAAATTCACTGTGGTGTACACATGTGTATGTACAGTATATAAGACATATAAAGGCATTCTACTTAAAAATTGATTTTTATAATAATGATTTTTTATTGTGGCGGTTGGGTGGCGCAGGGGTAAATTATGCTAGCCCATTACCTCTGGGATCCAGGGTTCGAATCCCCAGCAGTGATTGGCTGGTCGGGCATCTGTATACAGATCTTACAAAGCAGTGACAAAAGAAAAAGAAGATTTTGTATTCAGAAGTGAAGTTTCTTCAATTACTGTCCTGTTTATGCAGCAAGTCAAAGTCAAGGACAAACCGAGGCTGCTCGGTTTATTGTAAAGAATTTAAATATAGAGACAATACATTGTTTTCTGATGCCAAATCTTTCTCATCCGAGTCACTTTATCAGCCGTCTGTGAGTCGAGCACAGAGAGAATGACTTGAATAGGTAAACACTCAGTAATAAATATTTCAAAAAATGAATGGAAGTGATTGAAATCACAATCGGCACATTCTAAGATTCTTATCAGCCAGTGAAATTGAGCAAATAGGCGTGAAAGTTGTGATAAAGGCCATGAATTTTAATAGAGGATGCCCAGGGGGTCTTGTAGAGCGCACAGAAAAAAAAAAAGCATCAGTGGTGCAGATGAGATGGGATTCGACTAAATGTGGTTTAAAAAAAAAAGTGTTTATTTTCTGTTTCATACAACCAACCTTAGTGACCTCAACATCGATGATCCGAAGCCATGTTGCATGTTATTTTTTTTTATTTTTTTTTAAATGGAGATGAATCTGATAGCCTTCCTCAATAAATAGCTGCATATTTACACACACACACAAACACACACACAGACACACATTGTGAGTATTGGTAAACACAAAATCGAATCCTCTAAGAGAAAAGCTAAATGAAGAGCTCAGGAGTGCAATAGCTGCACAGGACAGCAGGGTTTGTTCCATCTGAGCTGTCCACATTAATTATTAAAATCACTGTGATGGCTGTACGGTAAAACTAGGTGGGTGAATCGAGGCCTGAATACAATAAGATACAGAGCGCAATGCAACACACTGACTCTCGTTCAGGTGGTACTGACTGTACAGTTATAAACCTGGATTTAACTTTATAAAATCTGTAACCTTATTTAGTTTATTTCCTTTTTACTTGCATCTTTGCACAATATTGAAATTTGCACAGAACTGTATGTTTGCATTTACTCTTTTCTATCTCTGCTCCTATATAAACCCTACACCAGGGGTGTCAAACTCATCTGCATTACGGTGGCCCTCAAAGGACCGATTGTAACGTATCCTGCTGTGATTGCAGTCGCCTTTTAATATCTGGACAATTTGTTGTTTTTCTTGGAGGCTAAATTCTGTGTATATACTGTGTATAAATACTGAATATTTATAATGTGCATCTACATTTATATTGTACTCCTTTACCACAGACACGAGGGCGACACCAAGATTTTTCACTGATGCCCTGACACGTGGGGCCAAAAAACCTTGGCTACTATTTCCCTGATTTGGACCACCAAAAATAACCTCAGACTTGTCTTCATTTAGTTAGAGGAAATTAACAGCCGTCAAGTCAAGTCAAATGTATTTATATAGCGCTTTTTACAATAGACATTGTCTCAAAGCAACTTTACAGAATCCAGGACCAACAGATACAAAAACCCCTGTTGAGCAAGCCAAGGGCGACAGTGGCAAGGAAAAACTGCCTTAAAATTACAGGAAGAAACCTTGAGAGGAACCAGACTCAGCAGGGACCTCCATCCTTCTTGGGTGGTCTGGAGGATACATTTAGCAATAAATAAATAAGACTTATTATTCAGTCCAGTCTGTAATAAAGTCTGTAGTGAGTTCTTGACATTCTTGGTGCAAACACGCCAGGTTCCGTCACATCCGGCAGGAGCAGCATTGTTGGCACGGCAGTCTCGACTTCACTCCTTAACCTCGGGTGGGTAAACAGATTTCCATCAGAACCACCTCGGGGTAAAACAACAGAAACTGTAGTTAAAAATGTAAAATGCGAGTTGAGTAAAATATCAGTTTTACAGAGAGAGTTTTAGACTCCGGCAGCCACCACCATCAAACCTGAGTGACCGGACAAGAGAGGCAGAACGACAGGAGTATTTGTGTAATGAACAACAAGAAGTCAATGCCATGTTTTCTAGGAAATTCTGGATCACCACAAGTTTCTATGACCAAGAACCCCCAAGATCTGCACCTTTGTCTATACTAATCAAAAGCCTGAGAAAAACCCAGCCATCCACCTCTTAATATCCTCAAGACAATTGCTGAGTGACATTAACAAGCCATTGTCATTAGGTCTAAAGGGAAGGTAAAGCTGTAGATCAGCATAAAGGCAAAAGCTGAAATTATACCTCCTAATGACTTGACCCAAAGGCAGCATGTAAAGAGGGAAAATGAGGGGGCCAAGTACGGACCCTTGTTTAACACCACAAGAGACAACAGCAGATGGTTGTTGCCAATGTTCACTGAAAAAGTCCAATGCTTAAAATATGATACAACCCAACTCAGGGCCACTCCCTGCTCCCTCCCCACCCACTTTTCTCAGTGACCCAAAAACTTGTGGGGAGCTCTCCCAGAATAGTGGCGGTTGCAAAGAGGGGTCGACTCCATATTAATGTTTAAAGTAAGTCAGTGACCGTTGATCTGTGTTTTCCTGCCTCTCATCATGAAAGCAGTGCCAGACTGAAAAAAAAATAACACTTTTTGTGTGATGCACCCCAATATCAATCATTTCCTCTTCTTGCCGCTCTGGTGCACCCAACACCCAAATCCGTAAGCACATTGGCAGTTCCAGTCATGTTGATTTCATCTTGGAAATAAATGACTTGGAGAAGATTAACTGCTCCCGCTCTGACGGTGGAAAGAGTGGAGGAGGCAAAGATAATCGGGAAGGAAAGAAGAACCTTCCACGCTTTATCTGCTCTGAGCACTTCGAACTGGGAAAGCGACCATGGGAGCCCCGGTCTGTCTGATCCACTCAGATAAGCACCACTTCCCTCTGGTGCTTACCCAGAGCCACCAGTTTTAATCCTTCTGAGAGATGCCGGGCTTCTGAAGTAGAACGTTTGGTGTTCAGTGTCTCCTACTCCTACACTTCTACATTCACGTTATTTTCACATAGGTTATTTTCTTATATCACTACACTACTATGTACTTTTACTGTTATGGCAGTGAATGTGTACGTCCATCCATCACAGAACTACATTACAGGCTCAAGAATTTGGAAACCTCTGCTAATGACACATTTGCCGCACTACCGTGCCGCTCAAAGCTCACCTAATTAAACTTTGAGCCAGTTTGCCGCTGATGAAGTCCCTCCAATGAGACGAACTGTTTGATATGACGTTGTAAAACCATCTCAGGCTGTACGTGAACAAAACTCACTGTGACTTATTGTTTTGTTTGTTTATTAGGATTTTAACGTCATGTTTTACACTTTGGTTACATTCATGACAGGAATCAGTAGTTACTCATTACACAAGATTCATCAGTTCACAAGTTTAATATCAAACACAGTCATGGACAATTTTGTATCTCCTTTTCACCTCACTTGCACGTCTTTGGACTGTGGGAGGAAACCGGAGCACCCGGAGGAAACCCATGCGGACACTCCACACAGAAAGGACCCGGACCGCCCCACCTGGGGATCAAACCCAGGACCTTCTTGCTGCGAGGCGACAGTGCTACCCACTTAAACTTGTTACTAAAACAACGGGTGTGTTCGAGAACCTAGTGCGCTCTCTACATACAGTACTTACAGTACTGTGACAGTATACAGTCTGAGCAATTGAGGGTTAAGGGCTTTGCTCAAGGGCCCAATAGCAGCAACCTGGCAGTAGTGGGGCTTGAACCAGCGACCTTCTGATTACTAGTCCAGTACCTTAACCACTAGGCTAGGCTATGGCTTGCCCTCATTAGTGAAGAAACTTAAGTTTAGTGCTCCTGTCTCCTCTTTTAGAACATTAAACCACGTTAAGCTTAATGCTAGATATTTTTCTTGAATCTGCGAGTGCTCGGCGAGAGCTAATTTTCAAGCCCTGAGTGAACGTCGACTTGCCTCCAAGCTGCTACATTTAGCGGCAAAAATCGTGTAGTATGAACTAGGCATTAGTCGTGTTGTGGCAACAATTGCAAAGTACCGTCGACAGATGACCTGATTTAGTCAAGATCATCGTTTCTGTACCTGCAATAAATCCATACATCTGACACTGAGTTTATTTTCACAAGTAAAATAATATATTGTGTGTGTGTGTGTGTGTGTGTGTGTGTGTGTGTGTGTGTGTGTGTGTGTGTGTGTGTGAAGTTTATGTGGATGTATTTCCTCTGAGAGTAACAACCCCCACACACTGTTCCCGCTCCATCTTCATCCCTCATGGTGAGTACAACACAGGATCATGTTTACCATGCAGGAGGATTTTCGGTGGAATTCACACACCGCTAGTTGATTAGACCGGAGTAAGCTGAGATTTTTCTGTATTAGCTGCTGCTTAGCACAGTGTGAGAGGAGGAATTATGTTCTGATCCCGTCCGGCTGCTGTACAGGAGAACAAGACTGAAGACAATCTGATAGTACCAAACATCACACACATACCTGGCAGCGAGTATGAAATAGGTATGAAACATCAGAACGGTATTGGATATATCTAAAGAAATACATCAGGCACGCTGTATTTGGGGATGTTTCGGTACTGTATCTGAATTTTAGTAGCATGTAGCTCAGTTTCTATTTTTTTTTTCTTAATGCAATCCAAGCTGATGTAATTATGACTAAATTATGAGTGATATGAGTAAAACTTGAATGAAATATTTTCCTTTCTTCATGGTCTTCCAGAATCTTCCTTTATTTTAATGATTGATTGGTACAATCCTATGCAGTGTACAAAAAAAATCGGCTTTGGTGCCATCGGAATAAACGCAAAACAGCCATAAGCTAATCATGCCGATTTTATGATTTGGGAATTAAACAGATGCTTTTATTTGTTTTTTTTCCTATTTTATTTCTGCATTTTCTCCCAGTTTAGTGTAGTCAGTTTGTCTTCCGCTGCTGGTGGATCCCTGATTGCAGTCGAGGTGGGTATGTTGCTGCTCACGCCTCCTCCAACCTGTGCACAGCCCTTTGCGAAACCCTTTTTCACCTATGCACTCTGCACAGGTGCCTCTATATCTGCTAATCAGGGTCCTTACACAGCATTTGAAGACCCCACCCACATAGTCCGGTCATCCCTCCCTAGCAGAACCGTGTCTGCTGCAGGTACTGCCAGTTCTGCCCTCTAGATGGCGCCCAGCCGATTGGTGGCAACGCAGAGTTTCGAACCGAGGAGTTCAGAATCTCTGCGCTGCTGCGCTAGCGGAATATCCCGCTGCGCCACCTGGGCACCAAGATGCTTTTATTTAAAGTGACTTATAATTATTATTAAATGCAATTTGAGCAATTTAGGGTTAAGAGCTTTGCTCAGTGGTCTAACAGTGGAAATTGTGGGGCTTCACCAGCAACCCTCGATTACCAAACATAAAAGAAAGTTAAGACATATGTTGAATTTCCCTGTAGCCCAATCAAGGCATTTCACCTCAGGCTACAGTAAATGTAACTGTACCCACTACACTTAGGTTGCGAGTGCTTTCCACTTTAATGGCATCAGAAATGTTTTGCCGCAGGCACAGAAGTCTTAAGGCTTTACAGATGCATGCTGGGATAGAAGCTGCCTCTATAATGAAGTATTCTGCTAATTGTATGTGTCTCACTGTGTCCATGTGAAATCAATCATCCATAATTGTACTGAGTCAAACTCTATGTGCCACCTTTCTATGTGACTGTGTGGTCAATGCAAGGCCATAATCATAATTTATATAACATTATAACACACACACACACACACACCTATCTATCTGTCTGTCTCTCTATCTCTCTTTCTCTCTCTCTATATATATATATATATACAGTATATACAGTATATACTGTATATACTGATCAGCCATAACATTAAAACCACCTTCTTGTTTCTACACTCACTGTCCATTTTATCAGCTCCACTTATAGAATATAGAAGTCCTTTTTAATTCTACAATTACTGACTGTAGTCCATATGTTTCTCTACAACCTGCTTTCACCCTGTTCTTCAATGGTCAGGACCCCCACAGGACCAACACAGAGCAGGTATTAGCAGCAGTAACAGTGAGGTGTTTAAAAACTCCAGCAGCGCTGCTGTGTCTGATCCACTCATACCAGCACAACACACACTAACACACCACCACCATGTCAGTGTCACTGCAGTGCTGAGAATGATCCACCACCTAAATAATACCTGCTCTGTGGGGGTCCTGACCATTGAAGAACAGGGTGAAAGCAGGCTAAAAAAAGTATGTAGAGAAACAGATGGACTACAGTCAGTAATTGTAGAACTAGAACTCCTAGATGTAGGGGATGTAGGGGAAATTTGCATTGTTACAGCAGCGAGCATGGCAAACGTATAAAAATAAATAAAAGAAAATGTACATATTTTAACGAATTCACAGTATTTCAAGTATTTCACAGCAATGAGGTAAAATTTTCACGGTATTGCACATTAATATGATAATATAATACACAATACTAATATTATTTTAATATAATTATTGTAATGGAGATGTCTGGTGCACTGCTTGGGGCAGTGCTGATTGGGATCTAGCGCTCTAGATTTCGATAACCCTGGCAGTACTATCAACCTGGCCACTCCAAACAGGTACAGTTGGCTGTGCCTGAAGGAGGGAGATTGACTGGACTTTGATACTATATTGCTACTATAGAATTGCGGCCTCTGCTGTCTGGTTGAAGCTTCTACCCTAGTGGTGGGGTCTTTGGGGAGTTAATAGCATGCATCTCTGTGAGACCGGTAACAGCGTGTGTTAGAAGGGGCGCTTGATAGCCCCGTTGGCCAGCATGGGGGCGGTACAGGTGGCTAACGAATTGCAACAGGGGAATTAGCAATCATTCGACTGGGAGAAACACGGAAAAATAAATACATAAATAAATAAACCCCCACAGTTGTTGGTATATTGTAGAAAATGGCATGACAGCCTATCAGCATGTGATATAAGCTGTTTTGACAATTTCTAGTACTGGTAATAACAATTATAATGGTTCCTGACATCAACTAATATGACCAATATTGACAAAATACAATATTTTTACAGTTTTGGCAGTCAGATTTGCTCATATTATATAATGAACTATGTGACCAAAAGTATGTGGACACCTGACCATGAGCTTGTTAGGCATACCATTCTAAACCTTGAGTATTAATATGGAGTTGCCCTCTATGCCTGTACAGATATAAAACGTTCTCTTTTGGGAAGCCTTTCCACACGTTATTGAAGTGTCTTTGTGGAAAGGTGTGTCCAGTTACTCAAAAGAGCATTTGTAAGGTCAGGTACTGATGTCGGATGAGAAGACCTGGCTCAGAAATGACGTCCCAATTTATCCTAAAGGTGAACTGTAGTAAAGGTTAGGGCTCTGTGTGAACCACTGGATTCCATCAAGATCAGAGCTGTCGAACCACGTCTTTATGAAGCTTGGATTGTGCACGCAGAGACGTTAGCTAGAGGAGGAATTGTTTTACCATTTGCTTTGATAGTTCGGGCTGGGCATTTTTTGTTCTGAAATACCTAACTGGCCTGCATGGAGTTCTGACCTTGATCTTATTTGACACGGTTTAGAAAGAGGACTGTAAAGTTGGGACTGTATTTGGTTTTGTCAGGAAGTGATGTTCCAAAATATAATAATATAATTCTACACTCACTGTCCATTTTATCAGCTCCACTTACCATATAGAAGCACTTTGTAATTCTACAATTACTGACTGTAGTCCATCTGTATCTCTACATACTTTTTTAGCCCCCTTTCATGCTGTATTATTTGGGTGGTGGATCATTCTCAGCACTGCAGTGACACTGACTTGGTGGTGGTGTGTTAGTGTGTGTTGTGCTGGTATGAGTGGATCAGACACAGCAGCTCTGATGGAGTTTTTAAACACCTCACTGTCACTGCTGGACTGAGAATAGTCCACCAACCAAAAATATCCAGCTAACAGCGCCCCGTGGGCAGCGTCCTGTGACCACTGATGAAGGTCTAGAAGATGACCAACTCAAACAGCAGCAACAGATGAGCGATCGTCTCTGACTTTACATCTACAAGGTGGACCAAATAGGTAGGAGTGAGTGGACACGGTATTTAAAAAGTGTCTGATCCACTCATACCAGCACAACACACACTAACACACCACCACCATGTCAGTGTCACTGCAGTGCTGAGAATGATCCACCACCTAAATAATACCTGCTCTGTGGGGGTCCTGACCATTGAAGAACAGGGTGAAAGGAGGCTAAAAAGGTATGTAGAGAAACAGATGAACTACAGTCAGTAATTGTAGAACTACAAGGTGCTTCTATATAGTAAGTGGAGCTGATAAAATGGACAGTGTGTGTAAAAACAGGAGGTGGTAGGAGCTTCCTCATCTGGGTCTACTTCAGTGGGATCTGCTTCAACAACTGAACCGGCCCCCTGGTTGAAAACCACTGCCACAGACATTTCTTCAGTGTCACTTAATTTAATGCACGGCCCTCTAATTCCACTTCTCATTCCTTTGTAGTTGTTACGATCACGATTATAGCTGGTGACTAGTTTGACAGCACTCATTATAAAGTACATGAAAAGCAGAAGCTCCATTTGCCAAGATCATGAAGAGAAAGAGCTGTAAGAAAAAGCCCATCCTTCTGCATTTTATTAGATTATGTCAGCATAGGGTGCACTTTTATAAGCTATAAAAAGAGGGCATGGCAGTGGATGGTCAGGATCGTGTCTACATCACACAAAATTAAAACCTTAACTGATATCATTGTGATGCAACCAAACAAACTAGAAACCTGATATAAATGAAGGTTCTAGTCACTACATTTAGAGTCGACTTGTGATACTGTAGTACAAAAATCTTAAAGTTAATCTTTCCTGCTCTTCCAAATGAAAGGGTGCTCTGCGACCACTCAGAGCTGTCCGATGTGACAACAGTGTGAACAGTTATTAAAACGTAGTAATTTTGGGCCATTTCATGGCCGGACTTTTCACAGTAAAGTGGTGGATGTCCTCACGGAGAGTGACGGCTTTAAACCATGTTTAAAACATGTTTATAATGACAGGCAAAATAATTATGATTGTTAAAAACATCTGGTTAGCTTCCAAAGGAGGACAAATACACTATATTGCCAAAAGTATTCACTCACCCATCCAAATCATTGAATTCAGGTGTTCTGATCACTTCCATGGCCACAGGTGTATAAAACCAAGCACCTAGGCATGCAGACTGCTTCTACAAACATTAGTGAAAGAATGGGTCGCTCTCAGGAGCTCAGTGAATTCCAGCGTGATACCGTGATGCCACCTGTGCAACAAGTCTAGTCATGAAATTTCCTCACTACTAATTATTCCACAGTCGACTGTCAGTGCTATTATAACAAAGTGGAAGCGATTGGGAACGACAACAACTCAGCCATGAAGTGTTACCACGTAAAATGACAGAGCGGGTCAGCGGATGCTGAGGAACATAGTGCGCAGAGGTCGCCAACTTTCTGCAGAGTCGATCGCTACAGACCTCCAAACTTCATGGGGCCTTCAGATTAGCTCAAGAACATTGTGTAGAGCTTCATGGAATGGGTTTCCATGGCTGAGCAGCTGCATCCAAGCCTTACATCAGCAAGCACAATGCAAAGCGTCGGATGCAGTGGTGTAAAGCACGACGCCACTGGACTCTAGAGCAGTGGAGACGTGTTCTCTGGAGTGACGAATCACGCTTCTCCGTCTGGCAATCCGATGGACGAGTCTGGGTTTGGTGGTTGCCAGGAGAACGGTACCTGTCTGACTGCATTGTGCCGAGTGTAAAGTTTGGTGGAGGGGGGATTATGGTGTGGGGTTGTTTTTCAGGAGACGTATGGACACCCTCTTTGAGATGTAACAAACTTTAGACATTTAAAACCTTTAAATTCTTGGAGGTACTCATTTTGTTGCGATCTGAGAGCTTGGGAGGATCTGCCATAAATAACGGGATAAAGTGCACAAATCTAAGTGTGCAAAGCCTGCAAAGTCTTGATGTATCCTTGATGACTTGCAGCTGTAATTACTGCCATACCGGCTTCTACATAAAGGTCTGAATACTTACAAGTAAATAAGGTTTTAATTAGATAGTGAAATTAAATGAATACATATTAGATCTTTATTATGATTTCACTATAGTCACTAAAACCCAGCCACCGCTAAAGACAAGCCAGTATATCACTATCAGAATGCATGTTGGGTAGTATTTTCATTTATGGCGCATATAGAAGACACTTTTAGACACACAATGCTTACTGATGTTTATACCCTGGCTGCCTCCATCAAAATGGAAATGCCATTGACGGACAAGCAATCTATATGGAAATAATACAGGGGTTCAGCCTCCTCCTACACCCAGGTAAATGATACCGCTCTTCCCTCCAACTCTATACACTACTGTCCGAGACTGTAAATGTGTCTGCACATCCCAGCATTCCTCAGTGTGGCTGTTGTAAAAGTGTTCTTTGTGTGCATGCATGTTCTGTACAGGCTTTACGTGTGAAATAGTGTCCAATAAAGCTGCTAGAATTGGTAGTCAATTGGTGGGTATTTTCCTTTCATAGTTTCATACAACATAAACACCTGGTCCTAGGGGGCCACAAAAAGAACTTGTCCACGAATACCCCTCATGTGGAGGCTTGTAAACCACAGTGGGACCAGATTGCCACCATCTTTATTAATGAAGTATATTTTGTTTTGTGTTTCGTTTTGATGCGTTGTTTGTGTTGCCTTGGCCGCGGTAAAAATCATGAACAAAATGTTGATTTGAAAATCCCTTCATTACAGTGTTGCAAATACAGTCCAGTTTCCAATTATTCCTAAGACATGTATTATTATTATTATTATTATTATTATTATTATTATTATTATTATTATTATGTGACAATTTGTAAGTCATTTCAGACTCCTGGTGACCACATGTGTGGTGTTTCTCCAGAACATTCTGTCTCCTGTTTGAGACTCCAGGCTTTTAAATTGCCTGTTTATTGTTCAGGTCACACAGGGACCCTGACAAAATAAAACCACTAGTGAAAATCCCATATGACAGAGGTTCTTAAATTTTTTAGATCAAACAGTACACATGAATAAACCAGAAAGATAGACCAGATAGACCACCTATAAATATCATGTTATGTACACTGATCAGTCATAACATTAAAACCACCTCCTTGTTTCTACACTCACTGTCCATTTTATCAGCTCCACTCACCATATAGAAGCACTTTGTAGTTCTACAATTACTGACTGTAGTTCATCTGTTTCTCTACATACTGTTTTAACCTGCTTTCACTCTGTTCTTCAATGATCAGGACCCCCACAGAACCCCCACAGAGCAGGTATTATTTAGGTTGTGGATGATTCTCAGCACTGCAGTGACACTGACATGGTGGTGGTGTGTTAGTGTGTGTTGTGCTGGTATGAGTGGATCAGACACAGCAGCGCTGCTGGAGTTTTTAATACCGTGTCCACTCACTGTCCACTCTATTAGACACTCCTACCTAGTTGGTCCACCTTGTAGATGTAAAGTCAGAGACGATCGCTCATCTATTGCTGCTGTTTGAGTCGGTCATATTCTAGACCTTCATCAGTGGTCACAGGACGCTGCCCACGGGGCGCTGTTGGCTGGATATTTTTGGTTGGTGGACTATTCTCAGTCCAGCAGTGACAGTGAGGTGTTTAAAAACTCATACCAGCACAACACACACTAACACACACCACTAATGATCCACCACCCAAATAATACCTGCTCTGTGGTGGTCCTGGGAGAGTCCTGACCATTGAAGAACAGGGTGAAAGGGGGCTAACAAAGCACGTAGAGAGATTGATGGAGTATAGTCAGTAATTGTAGAACTACAAAGTGTTTCTATATGGTAAGTGGTAGTAGATTTTATACAGGGCTACAGAAAATAAAAACCACACAACAAACACAGGGGGAAAAACTGAGATCCATCTTGTTATGCGAGTGCTGTTGTTTACTGAGGCGTATTTGTTCTCAGCGTCCTGTGGAGAATGGAGCCTCACCCTCGGTGTACCCTCGCGCAATTGGAAATGGACAACAGTACGTTAGGTACGGTACAGACGGTCCTGGATTCGGATGCGGACCGTATTGTACTGCAGGGTATCGTGCAATTGAAAGGAAGATCAGTTCACTCTGAACATTGTGCTGATCCACTCAAATTAAAATCTCGAATATAGAAGCTGACATTTTAAAATTAGAATTTACATGTAAAACGTAATAAATAATGAATAAAATAAAAATAAGTGTTTGTCTTGTGCTTGATAAAATTTGTAGATTATGTAGATACCTGGTATATAAAAAATAATAAAAATAATCTTACAACACATTACCACATTCAGTAGAACAGAAAGTGCTCACTGGAAACATGTATAGTGTTTGTAAGAGTGCTTATACAAGGAGACTTCTCTTTAATTAAGGCTGGTGCTTGGCCTTAAACAAATAAATAAATAAAGTCCTCAGGTACTGGGTGTTCACATTTTCTTTCTGGCTAAATATGTTTGTGTAATACATTCACAAGATTTAAGAGAACTACTACAGTATGCGTTATCTTCCTGCCTTTGTGCTCAGTAGTATGTTTATGTGCAGCCTGATAACCCGTTAATAATTCGACTAACAGCCCAATTGGAATAGAATTCATCCATGTACACACCTCAGTCAGAATAGACTGGTCTGATTAAAGCTATTCTAGATAGTCTCTCTCCCCGATTGAATGATGTGGGTAATTAATATATTCATCTGATAAATAAAAGAATAAAAGTCATGTAAACAAACACTCGTATCCTACACGTGTACATCATACCCACACATGGAAAAATAAATGAAATGTTTATTAATAAATGAAATGAAGTTGAGCAGATAAAACATGAAATATCTCAGGTTCATCCTGTCTGACATCAAATAAAAGTCAAAGTAAATGTAAGAAATTATTATTTGCATTTTCCATGCTGTCCCAACTTTTTCTTTAGTGCACATATTACACCTCAGTAATGAACAGACTTTGTGTTACTGGGTGTTTAAGCACTAATCAAACACACTCAGGATTCAGTTATAACCATGTTATTTTAAGCATCATTTTTATTTTATGTGTTGGTTTTTGACACATCAGTTCAAGCTACGTGTCACACGGCAGGTTCCACATAATTCACATCTTTATTTATCATGCTGTTTTTTTCTTGCTGGTGATTCACTAGATTGTATTAAAAGGAAATTGCTTTGTCACGTTGCATTTCTGTAAAGCAGCTTTGTTGCAGCGTATACTGGTTTCTCTTAGAAATCCAATCTGGTCATGCTTCCAGTCTCTTCCTTCTCTTAATTCCATCCAGCACAGACACCAGCTGAGAGAATAAACAAGCTACTTAGACATTAGTGAAGCTCGGTGTGTATGAGATCCATTATCCAGGCTGCAATAAAACACCTCACTAAACTAAGAGTGCGGAGTGTGACTGTGGGGTTCTAATACAGGTTTCTCCCGCTGTGAGAGACACGTGAACAAAAGGACATGACGTCCACAGTGTTAGTTGAGACACCCTGAGGAAGAATCAGAAGCTGCTGAGCTGCTAGAGCTTAAATCAAAATTAAATATATATTTATTATTGTTACTGCACAATAATAGCAAATATAGCTGATGGGTGATGCACAGCAACAACCCTGGAGGCCTGGGTTTGATCCGCACCTCTGTTTTTGTCTTGTCTCTTGTCCATGTACTGTAAGTCTCCCATGACTAACACACACCCCCTCCGACACATGTGCAGTAGCCGACCGCATCTTTTTACCTGCACTAGGCTCAGTCCCACACATGGAGAGTCACACACTGATCCCACTGATGCAGGCATCATCGATCAGTTATAAAGGATCCTATCCGGCATCCGACCCTGACGGACGAGCCAATCATAGTCTGTCTGGGAGCCCAGCCTGCCAGAAGCAGAGCTGAGATTCGCCTTTTAAAACATGGTCTCATTTATTTTGAGGTGTCCACATACTTATGTCCATATTATATTTTACATTTACGTTTTCAGCATTTAGTATACGCTTTAATCCAAAGCGACTTACAGTACTGTGACTGTATACTGTCTAAGCAGTTGAGGGTTAAGGGCCTTGCTCAAGGGCCCAACAGTGGCAACCTGGCAGTGCTGGGGCTTGAACTAGCAACCTGTTGATTACTAGGCTTAACCGCTAGGTCACAACTGCCCCAAGAAATAATGCCTGTGTCATATATACAGACACAGTACAATGAAATTCTTTTTCCAAATATCCCAGCTTGTTTGGAAGCTGGGGTCAGAGCTCAGGGTCAGCCACTTCATGTCGTCCCTGTAACCGAGAGGGTTAAGGGCCTTGCTCAAGGGCCCAACAGTGGCTGCATGGCAGAGCCTGGATTCGAACTATCAACCTTTCAATTGATAGCCCAAAGTTCTACCCACTAGGCTACCACTGTCCATATGGTGTACATGAGAGCTTAGACTATTAATGAATGCAGTCAAACTAGCCTTTTAATACGGGCACAGAAAATTCAACAGCTATAATTAATCACTGATGAGAAATCACATTCTAAAAGATTCTACACCATCTCTGACCCATCACATCACAAAAACGTATTTTACAAGTGTATAAAAACGTTCGATTTTTAACTGTGACTGCGTATTTGTACCTAATATATAATAAACAAAGGAATAAAAATAAAGTAGGTCGTCCCACCATTGACGTCTCACAAACCTGTGGGTGACCATGAGCAGTGGAAACTATTTTTAGTTCCTGCTGCTGCAGTGCAGTTTGTTATAAAGTACCAATGAGACGGTTGCCTTGGTTACAAGAACAGGAATACAACAAAATAAATCATGTTCGGCCAAATACACACGGTACATATGATCATTTTGTGTACAGTGGGGGGCAAAGGTCTGGGTCAAACCTCGAAGATTTGCAACGAAGAAGATAAAGCGGTTATGAACTTTCCTCCATAGTCGTCTGACCTAAACTGCATCAAGAACATATGAAGGAACTTGACAACGGCAGGCATCACTAGATGAAATATCTTGAAATACCATGGATTTTTAGATCTCGTAGTTGTGAAATCTTGTAAAAAAAAATTGTGAAAAAAAAAATAATTAAACTTAACACCCAAATATAGTGTAAATACAAATATCACCCCAGGACCCCCACAGAGCAGGAATTATTTAGGTGGTGGATCATTCTCAGCGCTGCAGTGGCACTGACATGGTGCTGGTGTGTTAGTGTGTGTTGTGCTGGTATGAGTGGATCAGACACAGCAGCACTGATGGAATTTTTAAACACCTCACTGTCACTGCTGGACTGAGAATAGTCCACCAACCGAAAATATCCAGCCAACAGCGCCCCTTGGGCAGCGTCCTGTGTCTACTGATGAAGGTCTAGAAGATGACCGACTCAAACAGCAGCAATAGATGAGCGATCGTCTCTGACTTTACATCTACAAGGTGGACCAACTAGGTAGGAGTGTCTAATAGAGTGGACATGGTATTTTAAAACTCCAGCAGCGCTGCTGTGTCTGATCCACTAACACACAACCACCATGTCAGTGTCACTGCAGTGCTGAGAATGATCCACCACCTAAATAATACCTGCTCTGTGGTGGTCCTGTGGGGGTCCTGACCATTGAAGAACAGCATGAAAGGGGGCTAACAAAGCATGCAGAGAAACAGATGGACTACAGTCAGTAATTGTAGAATGACAAAGTGCTTCTATATGGTAAGTGGAGCTGATAAAATGGACAGTGAGTGTAGAACAAGGAGGTGGTTTTAATTTTATGACTGATCAGTGTATATACAGTATATTCATAGAAGAATATGATTGGTATGGAAAGGATAATACTGGTGTACATGTGTGTCTACATACTGTTTGACCAGTAGCACTAGAGACAAGCAGTGATACATTTTAGGTCATTTATTTCCAAAGCCTAGCGATTAAGGTACAAGCCCCACCACTGCCAGGTTGCTGCTGTTGGGCTCTTGATCAAGGCCCCTCAGACTGTATACTGTCACAGTACTGTAAGTCGCTTTGGATAAAGGCGTCTGCTAAATGCCGAACATGTAAATGTATAGAGCCGCAGTTAAAATACTGTATTTTTATTCCAAGGGTGTCTTGTTCCTCTTGTTGGCTTGTTTTTGTTTTGTTTTTTTTTACCCTATTTTAGTCTGTGATTGACCACACATGGCCTGAATCCTGGTGTCGAACCCAGTGACATTTCCAGCATCGCTGCTGCTGCTGTGGTTGTACGAAGTAAAACGAGCTGCTGAGGGAACGGTGAAATTAATCAAAATGTCAAAACGCACTCATTGTGCTACTTACATTTTCAAACTGTAATTAACAATCTTGACGTTTTCTAGGCTTACCTTTATGTTCATTTTACAACCTGAATTTTTCTCGTTCGAATGTCGGCCACCTTCTGACAAAATATAAGCAAAATATAAGAGGTGCACGAGAGACGATGATCTTTTACTCCAGCACAAGGTCAGTATTGATTTTCCTGAATAATCTGTATAATCCTTCGACTCCTGGTCGATACTGTACGTCCAATCAGTGTAGCACCCTGATCACCCCAGAGTCTCGGACAGTAATATGTGTACGACACCGCTGTTTCTAGTTTTCTTCACCCCCATATACAGCAGATCAGTGGTTCTCAACCAGGGGCCCACACCCCCTTGACAGGTACTTCCCCCTGGTTGAAAACCCCTGGTCTACGTTGGGTCTTGGGGAACGGACACATATTTGATTCGCCCACCACAAAATTGCAAAGGTCAACATACGGCGACAACACAAGGTTCCGAGTCACTTGTCGATGCGGATCACAACACCTTTGTCATCCTTGCTGAAAGTGGAAGAATAATATCATAACCCGTGTCAAGGGCGTCCCAGAATTAATTAATTAATTAATTTATTTATTTATTTTTAAACACAAGGGGGTGAAAACAAAAACAAAAAAAGGTTAAGGGGCGCTCAGGTGGCGCAGCGGTAAAACACGCTAGGACACCAAAGCTAAGATTTCAAACACGTCGCTTTGAATCTCTGCCATCCGGCTGGGCTGGGCGCCTACATGAACAACGATTGGCTGTTGTTCATACAGAATGGGACGAGTCAGACCAGGGTTCCTCATACCTGGTGCAATTACAACCTCTTCTGGCTGATTAAAGGAATAACGCTGATCAGGGTGTGGCTCTCCGTGCACAAGGCTGATCCGCATATGATCTCGCCTCGTGCAGGTGAAAAGATGCAGTCGGTACTACACACGTGTCGGAGGGGGCGTGTGCCAGTCGCGAAGCTTCTCAGTCAGCAGTGGAGGGTTGTATCGGTAGAGGTGAATCGTAACGCAAACAGGGTAACTGGATACGACCAGATTAGGGGAGAAAATCAGGGAAAAAATCTGAGAAATAGAGAAAAAAATATATTTATTTAGTTTACTTTTGTTTTACTTTTTGATTGTTGCAACCCAATCAATGTATTTATTTATTTATTTTTCTATTTATTTCTGCATTTGTGCCCCTTCTTCTCCTGATTTAGTGTAGCCCATTAGTCTTCTGCTGTTGGGGATCCCGATTGCATCCGAGGAGGGTATATTTACATTTTCGGCATTTAGCAGATGCCTTTATCCAAGGAGACTTACATTACAGATAGAGTCTGAGCAATTGAGGGTTGCTCAGCTACCTTCTGATTACTAGTCCAGTATCTTAACCACTAGGCTACGGCTTGCCCTAGTCTATTCACCTGCCCACGCTCCTTCTGACAGGTGCGCAGTCCTCAGCCCCTTTTTTTTTGCACATGAGGCTCATCCACTTCTGTGCAGGTGCCTTGGGCTGCTAACCAGGGTCCCTACACAGTGTTTGAAGACCCCACACATTTGTTTTAGTCCAGCCTTTTTCCACCCAGCAGACTTGGAGGCCAATTTTGTCTGCTGCAGGCACTGCCAATTACCCCCAGCCGACCGGTAGCAGAGATAAGATTTGAAATAGGGTGTTCAGAATCTCAGTGCTGGTGTGCTAGTGGAATATCAGAATTAAATGTCAATTTGTATTTTCTGTTTATGCATTCCCCCCGCTCCATTTATTTTCCCCTCATCTAGTCGTATTCATTTTCCCGGTCATATTTGTCCTCTATTTTGCAACCGATCGCTTCCTTTCACCAGCAGGGCTCCGGTGGCAAAATGTACACATGGTGTGTCATCGTGAAAGACCACCTTCCCTTTTTTGTTCCACCAGTCATCATATTTAAACTCCACATGTGAAGTGTAGTGGTTGTTCTGAAGTGCTTTTCTCCTGACATCAATAATCTGTGAGCTGCAGACGGGGGCATGATGTGGTGCTTTAGATGAGACATCAGACGTGGCTTCCCTACTGTTCCCTACTGTTCGTTCTCTTTATTCTCTTCTACTCTTATACACACACAGTCACATCTCTTCTTACTGCTCTTTATCTCTCTCTTGTGTCAAATAACATGTTTATGCTCTTTGATGAAGGATCCGGGGGATCTGTAGACCCCTTTGGTTTAAATGTGCATTCGGAAACAAAAGGATGTGTAATTCTATTTCTGTGTGTTCTAGTTTCCTTTCCCCCCTATTTCCCCTATAATGTGTTAACTGATTTATCCTGGTCAGGGTTTGGTAGACCCGGTTCCAATCGGAAAGACTGGACACAAGCCAAGAGTACCCAGGACAGGGCTGTTTTCAGAGACAGCCAAAAGTAATGAGCCACGTCATACGACACACAAATAATTATACTCTTCATATATAATAATTTATACTCTTCATACCAAATAGAAGCACTTTGTAGTTCTACAATTACTGACTGTAGTCCATCTGTTTCTCTACCCCTGTTCTTCAATGGTCAGGACAACCACAGAGCAGGTATTATTTAGGTGGTGGATCATTCTCAGCACTGCAGTGACACTGACATGGTGGTGGTGTGTTAGTGTGTGTTGTGCTGGTATGAGTGGATCAGACACAGCAGCGTTGCTGGAGTTTTTAAACACCTCACTGTCACTGCTGGACTGAGAATAGTCCACCAACCAAAAATATCCAGCCAACAGCGCCCCTTGGGCAGCATCCAGTGACCACTGATGAAAGTCTACAAGATGACCGACTCAAACAGCAGCAATAGATGAGCGATCGTCTCTCACTTTACAGCTACAAGGTGGACCAACTAGGTGGACAGAGTGGACAGTGAGTGGACATGGTATTTAAAAACTCCAGCAGCGCTGCTGTGTCTGATCCACTCATACCAGCACAACACACACTAACACACCACCACCATGTCAGTGTCACTGCAGTGCTGAGAATGATCCACCACCTAAATAATACCTGCTCTGTGGTGGTCCTGTGGGGGTCCTGACCATTGAAGAACAGGGTGAAAGCATGTTAAAAAAGTATGTAGAGAAACATATGGACTACAGTCAGTAATTGTAGAACTACAAAGTGCTTCTATATGGTAAGTGGAGCTGATAAAACGGACTGTGAGTGTAGAAACAAGGAGGTGGTTTTAATGTTATGACTGATCGGTGTATATCAATATTAATTAGAAATCATGTCTGCTGCAGCTTTAAATACTTTCGTCTGCTCGTACGCATTAGAAAAGCATCATCACGCTCACGGGACTGCCAGCTATAAACCCTGGTAAAGCAGTAATTAAAAATACGGCATGACGATGACCCGGCAGACGAGGTGCTGCGGGCTGGAAAAGCCTCTAAAATTACCTCTCGTCTCTCTGAGTAAATATTAGACCAGAGATTAAGATTTAATTCTTCACTTCAGCTCAAAGCGCTCCCGGCGTGTATTGCCGACGCTGTCCGTGTAGGTCTCCCAGGAAGCTGCTACTCGACGTTATGCTATTTTTAAGCCTTCGGATCGCGAGGCTTCCACGGTGAGCCATACGAGGTCCAGCGTCTATCGCGGTGAAGTCATTATTGTCACTCAGTCTTTATTAATCACCAGTGTGGGATCAAATCCCCGTAAGATCATATTTTAGTCTCTCAGCATCACACCTTTAAAATAAACGTGTCTTTGTGCTCAGAACGGCCTCGCTGCTCCTGCTACACATGAACGATGAGAGGAAATGATACGTGAGCAGAGCTAATTCAAAGGAAACGAGTAAACACATTTTTCTTTCTCATATAACCTGCGGAGAAGAAAACTGAAATGAGTGTTTTTACTCTTCATTCGTCAAAAACATCCTTCATAAAGCACTTATAATTATAATAATTAGGTCTAGATTATAGTCGATTCAATGTCCATACAAAACATACTGCCATTCGTTTGTGTATTTAAAATATTTATTTATATTTATAGGGTCTATAAAGACATGGGGTGTGTTTGAAAACCTTGTGATTTCTCTACATAGACGCATTTTACGTCATCGTGTGTGCGCTCCCGAGAAGGAGGCTGTTCGAAATCCTAGATGCCTTAATATGCTCACTACTAAGGCATCTTAAAATTTCAACAGTATTTTGACTCAAGAACGAGGGAGCATCCGATGCTGCCTTGGCGGCGAAGGCAATCCCAGCATTCAGTGCGGCACAACTTTTCTCACAGAAAAATAACAAATATAACAGACGGTACTAAGTACCAACTAGGTAGGAGTGTCTAATAGAGTGGACAGTGAGTGGACACGGTATTTAAAAACTCCAGCAGCACTGCTGTGTCTGATCCATCAGTTCAAGTTTAATTTTAAACACAGTCATGGACAATTTTGTATCTCCAGTTTACCTCACTTGCACGTTTTTGGACTGTGGGAGGAAACCCACACAGACACGGGGAGAACATGCAAACTCCACACAGAAAGGACCCGAACCGCTCCACCTGGGGATTGAACCCAGGACCTTCTTGCTGTGAGGCGACAGTGCTACCCACCCTGCCATCGTGCCACCAGTATTGGTATAATGAAAAAGTTAAAATGAATTTAATTGAATTCGTCGGTTTGACCACGCCCACTTCTCACCAAGTTTGTGATGTAGACGAGCCTTTAGAATTCACACATGGTAAATGTAATTAATAAGACTTTATTGAAAATCATCCTCTCTGACAGTCAGAACACTGTACAGAACACATTTTGTCGCTGGCTCAGTCCGAGGCCGTGTGAAGCTGTAACTTGGCCGCTGTTCTGAGGCAGAAAATTATAATTGGCT